>NC_060177.1:94257509-94402509 GCF_021184085.1 Oncorhynchus gorbuscha
TGTCTATAAGCCAGGTGCCTACCGGTACATTGAAACATGTCTATAAGCCAGGTGCCTACCGGTACATTGAAACATGTCTATAAGCCAGGTGCCTACCGGTACATTGAAACATGTCTATAAGCCAGGTGCCTACCGGTACATTGAAACATGTCTATAAGCCAGGTGCCTACCGGTACATTGAAACAAATTAACTTTACTCAGCCTTTAAACCAAACACGGCTTGTAACAAAAATGTAAAAAATAGCAGTAAACAGTAGCCTACCAAGAAAGTCATTGGTCACAATCTTCCTCCTCCTGTGCCCTGAAACCACTGAAGTCATCTCCTTCGGTGTCGGAGTTGAAACCACTGAAGTCATCTCCTTCGGTGTCGGGGTTGAAACCACTGAAGTCATCTCCTTCGGTGTCGGAGTTGAAACCACTGAAGTCCTCTCCTTCGGTGTCAGAGTTGAATAGCCTCAGAATTGCTTCATCCGATGTTGGATCGCAGCCCTCTTCAACAGGCAGCAGTCCAGCCGCCTCTTCAACAGGCAGCAGTCCAGCCGCCCCTTCAACACGCAGCAGTCCAGCCGCCCCTTCAACACGCAGCAGTCCAGCCGCCCCTTCAACACGCAGCAGTCCAGCCTTTCCAAACCCGTTGATGATAGTGGATTTTTTGACAATGCTCCGCGCTGTCAGCAGCTCTATTTCCTTTTCCGACAGCCAGATCGATCGCCTTCAACTTGCCAGCTGCATCATATGCATTTCTCCGTGTCTTTGCCGTGATGAGGGTGAAAAATGACTACCGTAATCAGAATGATGGGAAGTTTGAGCGCGCTCGATTTACGGCACATTGTGTGACGGTGCTCAGTTTTTTTTGGCGGCATGAATCTTGTGAAAGTGGGAAAAATCCATAAATTAGCCGTGTCATTGTATAAACCGCGAGGTTCAAAGCGTGGGAATAAAGTAGCGGCTTATAGTCCGGAAATTACGGTACATAGTTCTCAATCTGCTTAACATGAAATCTAATACAATTACTCTTCTACATATGTAAATAACTAGAAAGACAATATATTTAGATACAGCTCAATGAATTAACTGTAAACACTAACTCTGTAACCCAATAAAGTTACAACAAAAATATGTATATAATGATATATTTCTTGGCTGAGACCACTCTGTTAGTAGTGTCTGGTGGCTGAGACCACTCTGTTAGTAGTGTCTGGTGGCTGAGACCACTCTGTTAGTAGTGAACCTCTGTCTGGTGGCTGAGACCACTCTGTTAGTAGTGTCTGGTGGCTGAGACCACTCTGTTAGTAGTGTCTGGTGGCTGAGACCACTCTGTTAGTAGTGGCTGGTGGCTGAGACCACTCTGTTAGTAGTGTCTGGTGGCTGAGACCACTCTGTTAGTAGTGAACCTCTGTCTGGTGGCTGAGACCACTCTGTTAGTAGTGAATCTCTGTCTGGTGGCTGAGACCACTCTGTTAGTAGTGAACCTGTCTGGTGGCTGAGACCACTCTGTTAGTAGTGAACCTCTGTCTGGTGGCTGAGACCACTCTGTTAGTAGTGAATCTCTGTCTGGTGGCTGAGACCACTCTGTTAGTAGTGAACCTCTGTCTGGTGGCTGAGACCACTCTGTTAGTAGTGAATCTCTGTCTGGTGGCTGAGACCACTCTGTTAGTAGTGAATCTCTGTCTGGTGGCTGAGACCACTCTGTTAGTAGTGAACCTCTGTCTGGTGGCTGAGACCACTCTGTTAGTAGTGAACCTCTGTCTGGTGGCTGAGACCACTCTGTTAGTAGTGAACCTCTGTCTGGTGGCTGAGACCACTCTGTTAGTAGTGAATCTCTGTCTGGTGGCTGAGACCACTCTGTTAGTAGTGAACCTCTGTCTGGTGGCTGAGACCACTCTGTTAGTAGTGTCTGGTGGCTGAGACCACTCTGTTAGTAGTGTCTGGTGGCTGAGACCACTCTGTTAGTAGTGTCTGGTGGCTGAGACCACTCTGTTAGTAGTGTCTGGTGGCTGAGACCACTCTGTTAGTAGTGAACCTCTGTCTGGTGGCTGAGACCACTCTGTTAGTAGTGAACCTCTATGTTAAAGTGTGGTTCTAACACACTCACCGCTGAGCAGCTCAATCCAGCTCTGCACCGTCTCTGGGGGCTGGGTCTCCTTCACGTGTTTGAGAGCCTCGTCCAATAGCACGTCCCCTGTCGGAGCATCTGACTTACAGATCACCTAGGATACAATAGAACCACAAAGTCAGAATCAGAATCCCACTAGGGTATATGTTACACAACGTCTACTGAATAGAACTCAACAACCCGGTCGCATTCACAGGTAGTATCACATTTTCATTTCATTACAGTACAACGGTTTGATTTGTTTGATCGTAGCTAGCTACATAGCTAGCTACATAGCCGTCTTTGTATCAAAGATAATTGTGTAGTCTAGAGCGATTTTCTAGGTTAGCTAGCCAGCTATTGTCGTTCTTTTAACGCAACGTAAACAACACTACTAGCTAGCCAGCTAGCCCCCGAATAGCAGCACTGCAGAAACTATTACACTCAACGGAACGACTTGATTAGTGTAGTGTCAACAACGCACCCACTGCCAGCTAGCCTACTTCAGCAGTACTGTATCATTTTTAATCATTTTAGTCAATAAGATTCTTGCTACGTAGCTTAACTTTCTGAACATTCGAGACGTGTAGTCCACTTGTCATTCCAATCTCCTTTGCATTAGCATAGCCTCTTCTGTAGCCTGTCAACTATGTGTCTGTTTATCCCTGTACTCTCCTCTCTGCACAGACCATACAAACGCTCCACACCGCGTGGCCGCGGCCACCCTAATCTGGTGGTCCCAGCGCGCACGACCCACGTGGAGTTCCAGGTCTCCGGTAGCCTCTGGAACTGCCGACAAGGCAGAGTTCATCTCAGCCTATGCCTCCCTCCAGTCCCTCGACTTCTTGGCACTAACGGAAACATGGATCACCACAGACAACACTGCTACTCCTACTGCTCTCTCTTCGTCCGCCCACGTGTTCTCGCACACCCCGAGAGCTTCTGGTCAGCGGGGTGGTGGCACCGGGATCCTCATCTCTCCCAAGTGGTCATTCTCTCTTTCTCCCCTTACCCATCTGTCTATCGCCTCCTTTGAATTCCATGCTGTCACAGTTACCAGCCCTTTCAAGCTTAACATCCTTATCATTTATCGCCCTCCAGGTTCCCTCGGAGAGTTCATCAATGAGCTTGATGCCTTGATAAGCTCCTTTCCTGAGGACGGCTCACCTCTCACAGTTCTGGGCGACTTTAACCTCCCCACGTCTACCTTTGACTCATTCCTCTCTGCCTCCTTCTTTCCAATCCTCTCCTCTTTTGACCTCACCCTCTCACCTTCCCCCCCTACTCACAAGGCAGGCAATACGCTCGACCTCATCTTTACTAGATGCTGTTCTTCCACTAACCTCATTGCAACTCCCCTCCAAGTCTCCGACCACTACCTTGTATCCTTTTCCCTCTCGCTCTCATCCAACACCTCCCACACTGCCCCTACTCGGATGGTATCGCGCCGTCCCAACCTTCGCTCTCTCTCCCCCGCTACTCTCTCCTCTTCCATCCTATCATCTCTTCCCTCCGCTCAAACCTTCTCCAACCTATCTCCTGATTCTGCCTCCTCAACCCTCCTCTCCACCCTCTCTGCATCCTTTGACTCTCTATGTCCCCTATCCTCCAGGCCGGCTCGGTCCTCCCCTCCCGCTCCGTGGCTCGATGACTCATTGCGAGCTCACAGAACAGGGCTCCGGGCAGCCGAGCGGAAATGGAGGAAAACTCGCCTCCCTGCGGACCTGGCATCCTTTCACTCCCTCCTCTCTACATTTTCCTCCTCGGTCTCTGCTGCTAAAGCCACTTTCTACCACGCTAAATTCCAAGCATCTGCCTCTAACCCTAGGAAGCTCTTTGCCACCTTCTCCTCCCTCCTGAATCTCCCCCCCCTCCTCCCTCTCTGCAGACGACTTCGTCAACCATTTTGAAAAGAAGGTCGACGACATCCGATCCTCGTTTGCTAAGTCAAACGACACAGCTGGCTCTGCTCACACTGCCCTACCCTGTGCTCTGACCTCTTTCTCCCCTCTCTCTCCAGATGAAATCTCGCGTCTTGTGACGGCCGGCCGCCCAACAACCTGCCCGCTTGACCCTATCCCCTCCCCTCTTCTCCAGACCATTTCCGGAGACCTTCTCCCTTACCTCACCTCGCTCATCAACTCATCCCTGACCGCTGGCTACGTCCCTTCCGTCTTCAAGAGAGCGAGAGTTGCACCCCTTCTGAAAAAACCTACACTCGATCCCTCCGATGTCAACAATTACAGACCAGTATCCCTTCTTTCTTTTCTCTCCAAAACTCTTGAACGTGCCGTCCTTGGCCAGCTCTCCCGCTATCTCTCTCTGAATTACCTTCTTGATCCAAATCAGTCAGGTTTCAAGACTAGTCATTCAACTGAGACTGCTCTCCTCTGTATCACGGAGGCGCTCCGCACTGCTAAAGCTAACTCTCTCTCCTCTGCTCTCATCCTTCTAGATCTATAGGCTGCCTTCGATACTGTGAACCATCAGATCCTCCTCTCCACCCTCTCCGAGTTGGTCATCTCCGGCGCGGCCCACGCTTGGATTGCGTCCTACCTGACAGGTCGCTCCTACCAGGTGGCGTGGCGAGAATCTGTCTCCTCACCACGCGCTCTCACCACTGGTGTCCCCCAGGGCTCTGTTCTAGGCCCTCTCCTATTCTCGCTATACACCAAGTCACTTGGCTCTGTCATAACCTCACATGGTCTCTCCTATCATTGCTATGCAGACGACACACAACTAATCTTCTCCTTTCCCCCTTCTGATGACCAGGTGGCGAATCGCATCTCTGCATGTCTGGCAGACATATCAGTGTGGATGACGGATCACCACCTCAAGCTGAACCTCGGCAAGACGGAGCTGCTCTTCCTCCCGGGGAAGGACTGCCCGTTCCATGATCTCGCCATCACGGTTGACAACTCCATTGTGTCCTCCTCCCAGAGCGCTAAGAACCTTGGTGTGATCCTGGACAACACCCTGTCGTTCTCAACCAACATCAAGACGGTGGCCCGTTCCTGTAGGTTCATGCTCTACAACATCCGCAGAGTATGACCCTGCCTCACACAGGAAGCGGCGCAGGTCCTAATCCAGGCACTTGTCATCTCCCGTCTGGATTACTGCAACTCGCTGTTGGCTGGGCTCCCTGCCTGTGCCATTAAACCCCTTCAACTCATCCAGAACGCCGCAGCCCGTCTGGTGTTCAACCTTCCCAAGTTCTCTCACGTCACCCCGCTCCTCCGTTCTCTCCACTGGCTTCCAGTTGAAGCTCGCATCCGCTACAAGACCATGGTGCTTGCCTACGGAGCTGTGAGGGGAACGGCACCTCAGTACCTCCAGGCACTGATCAGGCACTACACCCAAACAAGGGCACTGCGTTCATCCACCTCTGGCCTGCTCGCCTCCCTACCACTGAGGAAGTACAGCTCCCGCTCAGCCAAGTCAAAACTGTTCGCTGCTCTGGCCCCCCAATGGTGGAACAAACTCCCTCACGACGCCAGGACAGCGGAGTCAATCACCACCTTCCGGAGACACCTGAAACCCCACCTCTTTAAGGAATACTTAGGATAGGATAAGTATTCCCTCTCACCCCCCCCCTTTAAGATTTAGATGCACTATTGTAAAGTGACTGTTCCACTGGATGTCATAAGGTGAATGCACCAATTTGTAAGTCGCTCTGGATAAGAGCGTCTGCTAAATGACTTAATTGTAATGTAAAATGTAGGGTATAAGCTACATACAGTCAGAATCAGAATCCAACTAGGGTATAGGCTACATACAGTCAGAATCCAACTAGGGTATAGGCTACATACAGTCAGAATCCCACTAGGGTATAGGCTACATACAGTCAGAATCCAACTAGGGTATAGGCTACATACAGTCAGAATCCAACTAGGGTATAGGCTACATACAGTCAGAATCAGAATCCAACTAGGGTATAGGCTACATACAGTCAGAATCAGAATCCAACTAGGGTATAGGCTACATACAGTCAGAATCCAACTAGGGTATAGGCTATATACAGTCAGAATCAGAATCCAACTAGGGTATAGGCTACATACAGTCAGAATCAGAATCCAACTAGGGTAGAGGCTATATACAGTCAGAATCCAACTAGGGTATAGGCTACATACAGTCAGAATCAGAATCCCACTAGGGTATAGGCTACATACAGTCAGAATCAGAATCCCACTAGGGTATAGGCTACATACAGTCAGAATCAGAATCCCACTAGGGTATAGGTACATACAGTCAGAATCAGAATCCAACTAGGGTATAGGCTACATACAGTCAGAATCCAACTAGGGTATAGGCTACATACAGTCAGAATCCAACTAGGGTATAGGCTATATACAGTCAGAATCCCACTAGGGTATAGGCTACATACAGTCAGAATCCAACTAGGGTATAGGCTACATACAGTCAGAATCAGAATCCAACTAGGGTATAGGCTACATACAGTCAGAATCCAACTAGGGTATAGGCTATATACAGTCAGAATCAGAATCCCACTAGGGTATAGGCTACATACAGTCAGAATCAGAATCCAACTAGGGTAGAGGCTATATACAGTCAGAATCCAACTAGGGTATAGGCTACATACAGTCAGAATCCGAATCCCACTAGGGTATAGGCTACATACAGTCAGAATCAGAATCCCACTAGGGTATAGGCTACATACAGTCAGAATCAGAATCCCACTAGGGTATAGGCTACATACAGTCAGAATCCGAATCCCACTAGGGTATAGGCTACATACAGTCAGAATCCAACTAGGGTATAGGCTACATACAGTCAGAATCCAACTAGGGTATAGGCTACATACAGTCAGAATCCAACTAGGGAATAGGCTACATACAGTCAGAATCCAACTAGGGAATAGGCTACATACAGTCAGAATCAGAATCCAACTAGGGTATAGGCTACATACAGTCAGAATCCAACTAGGGTATAGGCTACATACAGTCAGAATCCAACTAGGGTATAGGCTACATACAGTCAGAATCCACCTAGGGTATAGGCTACATACAGTCAGAATCGCACTAGGGTATAGGCTACATACAGTCAGAATCCAACTAGGGTATAGGCTACATACAGTCAGAATCAGAATCCAACTAGGGTATAGGTTGCATACAGTCAGAATCCAACTAGGGTATAGGCTACATACAGTCAGAATCCAACTAGGGTATAGGCTACATACAGTCAGAATCCAACTAGGGTATAGGCTACATACAGTCAGAATCCAACTAGGGAATAGGCTACATACAGTCAGAATCCAACTAGGGAATAGGCTACATACAGTCAGAATCAGAATCCAACTAGGGTATAGGCTACATACAGTCAGAATCCAACTAGGGTATAGGCTACATACAGTCAGAATCCAACTAGGGTATAGGCTACATACAGTCAGAATCCACCTAGGGTATAGGCTACATACAGTCAGAATCGCACTAGGGTATAGGCTACATACAGTCAGAATCCAACTAGGGAATAGGCTACATACAGTCAGAATCAGAATCCAACTAGGGTATAGGCTACATACAGTCAGAATCCAACTAGGGTATAGGCTACATACAGTCAGAATCCAACTAGGGTATAGGCTACATACAGTCAGAATCAGAATCCAACTAGGGTATAGGTTGCATACAGTCAGAATCCAACTAGGGTATAGGCTACATACAGTCAGAATCCAACTAGGGTATAGGCTACATACAGTCAGAATCAGAATCCAACTAGGGTATAGGTTGCATACAGTCAGAATCCAACTAGGGTATAGGCTACATACAGTCAGAATCAGAATCCAACTAGGGTATAGGCTACATACAGTCAGAATCCAACTAGGGTATAGGCAACATTCAGTCAGAATCAGAATCCAACTAGGGTATAGGCTACATACAGTCAGAATCCAACTAGGGTATAGGCTACATACAGTCAGAATCCAACTAGGGTATAGGCTACATACAGTCAGAATCCAACTAGGGTATAGGCTACATACAGTCAGAATCAGAATCCAACTAGGGTATAGGCTACATACAGTCAGAATCCAACTAGGGTATAGGCAACATTCAGTCAGAATCAGAATCCAACTAGGGTATAGGCTACATACAGTCAGAATCCAACTAGGGTATAGGCTACATACAGTCAGAATCAGAATCCAACTAGGGTATAGGCTACATACAGTCAGAATCCCACTAGGGTATAGGCTACATACAGTCAGAATCCAACTAGGGTATAGGCTACATACAGTCAGAATCAGAATCCAACTAGGGTATAGGCTACATACAGTCAGAATCAGAATCCAACTAGGGTATAGGCTACATACAGTCAGAATCAGAATCCAACTAGGGTATAGGCTACATACAGTCAGAATCAGAATCCCACTAGGGTATAGGCTACATACAGTCAGAATCAGAATCCCACTAGGGTATAGGCTACATACAGTCAGAATCAGAATCCAACTAGGGTATAGGCTACATACAGTCAGAATCCAACTAGGGTATAGGCTACATACAGTCAGAATCAGAATCCAACTAGGGTATAGGCTACATACAGTCAGAATCCAACTAGGGTATAGGCTACATACAGTCAGAATCAGAATCCAACTAGGGTATAGGCTACATACAGTCAGAATCCAACTAGGGTATAGGCTATATACAGTCAGAATCAGAATCCAACTAGGGTATAGGCTACATACAGTCAGAATCAGAATCCAACTAGGGTATAGGCTACATACAGTCAGAATCCAACTAGGGTATAGGCTACATACAGTCAGAATCAGAATCCCACTAGGGTATAGGCTACATAGTCAGAATCCACCTAGGGTATAGGCTACATAGTCAGAATCCCACTAGGGTATAGGCTACATAGTCAGAATCGCACTAGGGTATAGGCTACATAGTCAGAATCCCACTAGGGTATAGGCTACATAGTCAGAATCCCACTTGGGTATAGGCTACATAGTCAGAATCCCACTAGGGTATAGGCTACATAGTCAGAATCCCACTAGGGTATAGGCTACATAGTCAGAATCCCACTAGGGTATAGGCTACATAGTCAGAATCCCACTAGGGTATAGGCTACATAGTCAGAATCCCACTTGGGTATAGGCTACATAGTCAGAATCCCACTAGGGTATAGGCTACATAGTCAGAATCCCACTAGGGTATAGGCTACATAGTCAGAATCCCACTAGGGTATAGGCTATATACAGTCAGAATCCCACTAGGGTATAGGCTACATAGTCAGAATCAGAATCCCACTAGGGTAAAGGCTACATAGTCAGAATCCCACTTGGGTATAGGCTACAAACAAACAGTCAGAATCAGAACACAACGATAATGTTACAGGTGTAAGATGGCACAGTGCCGCCATCTGTTGGTAAATGTTAATTACTGCAACTCCAGTGTTTATAATCGATGTGCTTGAGATACCCGGATGTATTGTAATGTATTGTCCTGAACAAGACTGGTTACTCGTATCAATGCCTCTGTCTCGTCCTTTAACATTCAAACAGAGACTGCCATGTGATGGCTTCCAGACCACCTGCAGACAACTTCAGTTGTCTAAAATGTTCCACTGGAAATGTGTCTTCTGCTCTGCTCTCCACCTCCCAGCCCAAGGTGTCCTCGGAGCTGGTAGGGGTGTCCGCGGTGCTGGTAGGGGTGTCCGTGGCCGTGGTAGGGGTGCCCGTGGCCGTGGTAGGGGTGTCCGCGGTGCTGGTAGGGGTGTCCGCGGTGCTGGTAGGGGTGTCCGCGGTGCTGGTAGGGGTGTCCGCGGTGCTGGTAGGGGTGTCCGCTGAGCTGGTAGGGGTGTCCGCTGAGCTGGTAGGGGTGTCCGCGGTGCTGGTAGGAGTGTTTATTTCTCCATCTCATCCAGCATAATGTCCTTTATCTCTCCATCTCATCCAGCATAATGTCCTTTATTTCTCCATCTCATCCAGCATAATGTCCTTTATTTCTCCATCTCATCCAGCATAATGTCCTTTATTTCTCCATCTCATCCAGCATAATGTCCTTTATTTCTCCATCTCATCCAGCATAATGTCCTTTATTTCTCCATCTCATCCAGCATAATGTCCTTTATCTCTCCATCTCATCCAGCATAATGTCCTTTATCTCCCCATCTCATCCAGCATAATGTCCTTTATCTCTCCATCTCATCCAGCATAATGTCCTTTATCTCCTCATCTCATCCAGCATAATGTCCTTTATCTCCTCATCTCATCCAGCATAATGTCCTTTATATTTCTCCATCTCATCCAGCATAATGTCCTTTATATTTCTCCATCTCATCCAGCATAATGTCCTTTATTTCTCCATCTCATCCAGCATAATGTGGCATTATTTTGTTTGCGCAACACAGGAGTGTTGTAAATGTCATGTAATCCGACTATAGATAAGGATGTGCCACACACACACACACACACACACACACACACACACACACACACACACACACACACAGGATCCCCTACCTTCCTGGCGAGCAGGCTTTTCCTCCTCATGCCACAGGTCTCCAGCTGTAGTCGTCCTCTGATGGCCAGCTCTATGAGCATGCAGCCACGCAGCCCCGACGAGATGCAGTCGTTCCAGAACGACGTGTAGCCCTGAGAGAGGAGGACAGGGGGTGAGTGTGTGTGTGTGTGTGTGAGCATACAGCCATAGAGCCCCGATGAACGACGTGTAACCCTGAGAGAGGAGGACAGGGATGTGTGTGTGTGTGTGTGTGTGTGTGTGTGTGTGTGTGTGTGTGTGTGTGTGTGTGTGTGTGTGTGTGTGTGTGTGTGTGTGTGTGTGTGTGTGTGTGTGTGTGTGTGTGTACAGCCACAGAGCCCCGATGAACGATGTATATATGTAACCCTCAGAGAGAGAACAGTGCGTACACTAGCTACATACACTAGCTACCTACACTAGCTACCTACACTAGCTACCTACACTAGCTACCTACACTAGCTACATACACTAGCTACCTACACTAGCTACCTACACTAGCTACCTACACTAGCTACATACACAAACTCCCTAACTAGCTACATACACTAGCTACCTACACTAGCTACATACACTAGCTACATACACAAACTCCCTAACTAGCTACATACACTAGCTACCTACACTAGCTACATACACTAGCTACATACACAAACTCCCTAACTAGCTACATACACTAGCTACATAATAATAACAATAATATATGCCATTTAGCAGACTGAGCTACAGAACACGAGCTACATACACGAGCTACATACACTAGCTGCGTACACTAGCTGCGTACACGAGCTACGTACACGAGCTACGTACACGAGCTACGTACATGAGCTGCGTACACTAGCTGCGTACACGAGCTGCGTACACGAGCTACGTACACGAGCTACGTACACGAGCTACGTACACGAGCTACGTACACGAGCTACGTACACGAGCGTGTGTGTGTGTGTGTGTGTGTGTGTACAGCCACAGAGCCCCGATGAACGATGTATATATGTAACCCTCAGAGAGAGAACAGTGCGTACACTAGCTACATACACTAGCTACATACACTAGCTACATACACTAGCTACATACACAAACTCCCTAACTAGCTACATACACTAGCTACATACACTAGCAACATACACAAACTCCCTAACTAGCTACATACACTAGCTACATACACTAGCTACATACACTAGCTACATACACTAGCTACATACACTAGCTACATACACTAGCTATATTCTAGAGGAGGACATACACTAGCCCTGTCGCAAAGACAAGCGGACAGGGAGCACAGTCGCTACAAGGTTGGTTCAATTAGTGTCCCCTTGCCTGATCCGAATGTATGTAGCTACCTACACTAGCTACATACACTAGCTACATACACTAGCTACCTACACTAGCTACATACACTAGCTACATACACAAACTCCCTAACTAGCTACATACACTAGCTACCTACACTAGCTACATACACTAGCTACATAATAATAATAATAATATATGCCATTTAGCAGACGCTTTTATCCAAAGCGACTTACAGTCATGTGTGCATACATTCTACGTATGGGTGGTCCCGGGAATTGAACCCACTACCCTGGCGTTACAAGCGCCATGCTCTACCAACTGAGCTACAGAACACGAGCTACATACACGAGCTACATACACGAGCTACATACACTAGCTGCGTACACTAGCTGCGTACACTAGCTGCGTACACGAGCTGCGTACACGAGCTGCGTACACGAGCTGCGTACACGAGCTGCGTACACGAGCTACGTACACGAGCTACGTACACGAGCTACGTACACGAGCTACGTACACGAGCTACGTACACGAGCTACGTACACGAGCTACGTACACGAGCTACATACACGAGCTACATACACGAGCTACATACACGAGCTACATACACAAACTCCCTAACTAGCTACATACACTAGCTACATACACTAGCTACATACACTAGCTACATACACAAGCTACATACACAAGCTACATACACGAGCTACATACACGAGCTACATACACGAGCTACATACACTAGCTATATTCTAGAGGAGGACCTGTAGCCCTGTCGCAAAGACAAGCGGACAGGGAGCACAGTCGCTACAAGGTTGGTTCAATTAGTGTCCCCTTGCCTGATCCGAATGTAACGGATGTGAAACGGCTAGCTTAGTTAGCGGTGGTGCTTGTGTAACGGATGTGAAACGGCTAGCTTAGTTAGCGGTGGTGCTGGTGTAACGGATGTGAAACGGCTAGCTTAGTTAGCGGTGGTGCTGGTGTAACGGATGTGAAACGGCTAGCTTAGTTAGCGGTGGTGCTGGTGTAACGGATGTGAAACGGCTAGCTTAGTTAGCGGTGGTGCAGCGCTAAATAGCGTTTCAATCGGTGACGTCACTTGCTCTGAGAGTATGGGCGAGGGGACGGTCTAAAGTCATACAGTATATACCTACTTGTAAATGTTCGTGTAACAGTATACAGGGGTATTAGGAAATAGCCATGGGCTGGTTTTTCCAATACTGTTGAAACTATTTCTTATTCGTTTTTTCCAAAACATTTAAATATTTGTAGCTACTTTTTTAAGTGAATACCTGCAGTCCACTTGTGCAATACGTTCGGAGATAAAGCAGACGTTCTTCATTATGAAGCTTACTGTCGTTCTCCAGAACAGTTGAGCCAGTCACATTATGAGGCTTACTGTCGTTCTCCAGAACAGTTGAGCCAGTCACATTATGAGGCTTACTGTCGTTCTCCAGAACAGTTGAGCCAGTCACATTATGAGGCTTACTGTCGTTCTCCAGAACAGTTGAGCCAGTCACATTATGAGGCTTACTGTCGTTCTCCAGAACAGTTGAACCAGTCACATTATAAGGCTTACTGTCGTTCTCCAGAACAGTTGAGCCAGTCACATTATGAGGCTTACTGTCGTTCTCCAGAACAGTTGAGCCAGTCACATTATGAGGCTTACTGTCGTTCTTAATTTCCTGAAGTAACAGCCTTGCTATGCCACAGAGAGGTACGGCGATGTCATTTCCTGAAGTAACAGCCTTGCTATGCCACAGAGAGGTACGGCGATGTAATTTCCTGAAGTAACAGCCTTGCTATGCCACAGAGAGGTACGGCGATGTCATTTCCTGAAGTAACAGCCTTGCTATGCCACAGAGAGGTACGGCAATGTCATTTCCTGAAGTAACAGCCTTGCTATGCCACAGAGAGGTACGGCGAACCTTCCTAAAATTCTCTATTGTATTAGAAATAATAGAATCAAAAGAAGATGCTATCCTAGGCCTCCCGGGTGGCGCAGAGACCCTGGGTTCGCGCCCAGGCTCTGTCGCGACCGGGAGGTCCGTGGGGCGACGCACAATTGGCCTAGCGTCGTCCGGGTAAGGGAGGGCTTGGCCGGTAGGGATATCTGTGTCTCATCGTGCACCAGTGACTCCTGTGGCGGGCCGGGCGCAGTGCGCGCTAACCAAGGTTGCCAGGTGCACGGTGTTTCCTCCGACACATTGGTGCGCCTGGCTTCCGGGTTGGATGCGCGCTGTGTTTAAGAAGCAGTGCGGCTTGGTTGGGTTGTGTATCGGAGGACGGCATGACTTTCAACCTTCATCTCTCCCGTACAGGAGTTGTAGCGATGAGACAAGATAGTAGCTACTAAAAACAATTGGACACCACGAAAATTGGGGAGAAAAAAGGGTAAACAACAAAAAATAAGAAGATGCTTGTCTGAGCAGTCCTTCAGTACTTCAGCGCCTTCAGTCCTTCAGCGCCTTCAGCTTCTTCAGCGCCTTCAGCTTCTTCAGCGCCTTCAGCTCCTTCAGCTTCTTCAGCGCCTTCAATCCTTCAGTCCTTCAGTCCTTCAGTCCTTCAATCCTTCAGCGCCTTCAGTCCTTCAATCCTTCAGCGCCTTCAGTCCTTCAGCGCCTTCAGCTCCTTCAGCTCCTTCAGTCCTTAGCTGACTAGTTCTCATATCCATCCATTTTCCTGAAACAGGAGAATGATTCTACATACTCTTAGATTTACACATGATTTACTTCTGTATTCCCCGACAGCATCATGGTTTCAATTCAACATCAAACTAGGAAGCCCATTGGTCTCGGCTTAGGGCGGAACTCAGGGAAACGCAGCATCAACATCAAACTAGGGAGCCCATTGGGCTCGGCTTAGGGCGGAACTCAGGGAAACGCAGCATCAACATCATCTAAGACTACTCTGTCATTAAGGAAAAACAAGATGGTCGACACCGCCACCGATACCCAGCAAAGACAGCTGGTTATCATTCCCTCCCTCTGTGTCGGGGGACTGGAGAATTCAGAGGAGGGGGGTCTGAATGGAGTAAGGAGAGAGGGCTATGGAGTTGATCAGAGCAAAGAGCTGTACTTCACTAACTACCACTCAGCATAGTGCTGAATGAGGCCCTTTAAAATGCAGCGATTTAGGCTATGAGTGTTCTACGGTATTAGAGCTTAGAAAGCGCAAGGGTCAAACAGGCCCCCCCCCCCTTCTCAGTAATTGCAAACAAAGGTTTCTGTACCAAATATTAAGTTCTGCTTTTATGATATATCAAATAGTTATGTCATGCAATAAAATGTAAATGAATTACTTTTAAAAATTCTGGATTTTTGTTTTAGATTGCGTTTCTCACAGTTGAAAAAAAAAGACAGACCTCTACATGCTTTGTAAGTAGGAAAACCTGCAAAATCAGCAGTGTGGGTGGGTGGGGGGGGGCTGAAAAGTCAAAAGTTTTGGGAACCCCTGTGCTAGACAAATGGACTGTGTCCATCTCATGTTAGACTAGTGGGCTGTGTCCATCTCATGTTAGACTAGTGGGCTGTGTCCATCTCATGTTAGACTAGTGGGCTGTGTCCATCTCATGTTAGACTAGTGGGCTGTGTCCATCTCATGTTAGACTAGTGGGCTGTGTCCATCTCATGTTAGACTAGTGGGCTGTGTCCATCTCATGTTAGACTAGTGGGCTGTGTCCATCTCATGTTAGACTAGTGGGCTGTGTCCATCTCATGTTAGACTAGTGGGCTGTGTCCATCTCATGTTAGACTAGTGGGCTGTGTCCATCTCATGTTAGACTAGTGGGCTGTGTCCATCTCATGTTAGACTAGTGGGCTGTGTCCATCTCATGTTAGACTAGTGGGCTGTGTCCATCTCGGGGATGTGTTCATCTCATGCTGCCTGTTAAGACTAGTGGGATGTCTTCAACTCAACACACCTAGTTAAGGAAGCAAGAGTCGCACCACACCAGTACTTCACTGACGAGATGAGACCTACATCCAAAGCTGTTGGACTAATGGACTGTCACCTGTGTGGTCCTTCTGTAGCTCAGTTGGTAGAGCATGGCGCTTGTAACGCCAGGGTAGTGGGTTCGATTCCCGGGACCACCCATACGTAGAATGTATGCACACATGACTGTAAGTCGCTTTGGATAAAAGCGTCTGCTAAATGGCATATTATTTATTTATTGTCACCTGTCAATGGACTGTCACCTGTCAATGGACTGTCACCTGTCAATGGACTGTCACCTGTCAATGGACTGTCACCTGTCAATGCATTGAGCCTCTGGTTCAGATCTTTACCGTGCTCTACTGCAGTGTGTGGGCTCAGCTACAGTCAGAGACACAATCATATGATAGTTGCTCAATAAGATATGTTTCCTAGTATAGGACGGAGTTCAGCGCAGCATTGGGAGGGAGGGGGGGTGTAACTTTGAAATATGCATCACGACACTTCTCTTTCACAGCAGAGCCGCCTCAGCTAGTTACAGCGAGAGATGTCACTCTTTTCTGCCACACTCTGTGATTTATTATATTCAGATGGAAATGCATTTGCTCCAGTGAATCTCATACCCCCAGAGCATCAAGCCTGAAGCATTTCCAGGACACAAATTAAGCCTCGTCCAGAACTAAAATATATAAAATATATGCTCAATGGAGAATCTCCACTGAAAGTATTTCTTAGATCCGGACTTTAGAAGCCATGGAAACTTGGAAATAATGAGAAACATATCCTGACTAAAACAATGACAACAGGAGACCAGAACAAGCATTCAAATTAGAGCAAGTTTGGCAACTTTGATGGGGGCTCACAGGTCTGCATATCCATACCCACACATGTAGTCAGAGCCAGCCCTAAGAAGAACCTCATCAACAGCCCAACGACCCAGTTAGAAGAACCTCATCAACTGCCCAAGGACCCGGTTAGAAGAACCTCATCAACTGCCCAAGGACCCGGTTAGAAGAACCTCATCAACTGCCCAAGGACCCGGTTAGAAGAACCTCATCAACTGCCCAAGGACCCGGTTAGAAGAACCTCATCAACTGCCCAAGGACCCGGTTAGAAGAACCTCATCAACAGCCCAACGACCCGGTTAGAAGAACCTCATTACCAGCCAAAGGACAGGACAGGGACAGGACAGGACAGGACAGGACAGGACAGGACAGGACAGGACAGGACAGGACAGGACAGGACAGGACAGGACAGGACAGGACAGGACAGGACAGGACAGACAGACAGACAGACAGACAGACAGACAGACAGACAGACAGACAGACAGACAGACAGACAGACAGACGGACAGACGGACAGACGGACAGACAGACAGACAGACAGACGGACAGACGGACAGACGGACAGACGGACAGACGGACAGACGGACAGACGGACAGACGGACAGACGGACAGACGGACAGACGGACAGACGGACAGACATAGGGCAAGTCAACAACAAATACACTTTTCTAAATACCTAGAAGGTTCAAGGTTAGCGAAAAGACTGGAAGTAATAACGAGACATATCTAAGAATGGCGAAAAATAACGATATTAACTTCTCTCGCCAGCCAGCCAGTTAACTAACTTCAGTTTACTGGCAAAACAAACTAAAAATATTTTGGGGGGGTAAACAAACCGTGACGTAGATATGCTGCGACAGCTTTACTATTTTCACTGTCAATGTCAGCAGGTCGAGTAACAACTTCCCGAGTGGCAGAATTAACTATCATGCAAATCAGTTCTTGTTGTGACAGCCCATGTGTGTTTATAATGACACCTGGGTCTATTGAAAACGTTTATAGAAACAATACTCTGCTTAGGATACCGCCAAATAATAAGGGTAATTACAATGAGAGTACCCGATTAGCTGTACTTTACACGGGGGCGTGGTGAAATGAAGCCATGCCTCGCCGTGTGTATCTTTAAAAAGGTATCAAGTTAACATCTTATGTTTTATTCATTTTTAAAATATATTTTATTATCGCTGATATTATTAAAGTTCCTTATGCTTCCAAAACCTTGATCATCAAAGTCTCTTTTTGGCGCTAAACTTCCTATCTAAAACCCTTGTCAATGTAGTCAGCAGGTCAATATAAACCTAAATTAGGTAAATCGTTAATACTAGCAATTAATAGCAATAATTATATTGACAGAATATATCGAGGTAACGACCGCTATCGCCTATTAGTACATGTTATTTTGACGTCTTTGAAATAACGTTACCTAACCAGCTAAATATAGTTTTAGTTACAAAATAAATACACAATTATACCTCGCGGTCCTTTAATCCCAAGAGTAGTACTTCTTCCATCAAGGTGAGTCGAGTTTCTTTGGAGTCTCCTTTGTCCGGTTCCTCTTGTTCTTCCCCGCTGCAGCGGCGGCGGGGCTCGAGGTCGTCATCCCCGGACCCTCGGTCGTTGTCGGCGGCAGCCGTACGGGAGGCCTCGGTCCGTCTCTGCACTAGGCCCGAGCTCCGCTGTATCAGGGAAGTCATGTCTACAAGTTCCAACAAGCAACGAAAGGGGAAGGAAAAAACACCCGGCTCGACTCGGTCCCTCACTACCCTGCCGTGATTTTTGAAAACCACTTTAAATTTCCCCCCTCCGATACATACAGCTACGGACTCCCAATTATTTTTTATTTTTTTTTGACGATTATTATTATTTATTTTTTTAAATATCTGGTAAATGACAACTATACCATAACCAATTTAGCGACATATAAGCAATATTTCAGTGTTTCCCTCAGCCTCCACTCTCCCTCCCACCCCACCGTCCACTGGTAGTTTATCCAATATGGCGGTGAGCGATGACGAGAGCAGTGGATGTGGCACTTGAGTTGAGCTTGTTGGCGCGTCCCACAGGTAAAGACAGGGGAGGAGAAAAGTAGGATGTCAATAACGGGACAGATTCCCATTTGGTTGACGACAGTTTTGAACACTTTCAGGTATGATGTTCCTAGGTCAACCTACAGGTATGCCCCTGGCCTGGCACAACAGATATGGGGGCATACCTGAATTCTATTCATTATTCCTGTTCCTAAAATAATTCATTTCACCAGCCACTAGGCCTACACCTATATACCACTATTTCATTAAAATACCCACCCTATTAACTCTGTGTTGTCTGTTCACACTGCTATGCTTTATCTTGGCCAGGTCGCAGTTGCAAATGAGAACTTGTTCTCAACTGGACTACCTGCTTAAATAAAGGTGACATAAATAAAAAAATAAACTCTGCTGCAGTAAAATCTCATACACCCAGGTACTTCTCTGCAGTTTCAACCCTACACTTAATTAAAACCCACCACCTCATTCCACTACTGAACCTATCTGTTCCTGCCCATGCTATTAGCCTACGGGATGCCACCACTCAGCACACCCTGTCACTCTTCTGGAGTCAAATCTGGTATACACCCAAATACTTCTCTGCAGCTGCCACCACAACATCTATTCTCTGTGATTTACTTACTTTCCAGTTTTTGTGGTACAGTTGATAACTATTGCTATGAATGCTAAGAAGCCAACCTTACTGAAGCATAACTCACTCATTACCCTATCCCTCTGTGCTGGCACAAATCCTCTCAGGATCCCCTCACCCTTGACCCATCCTCCTTCACTTTCTTCACTGCCTCAAGATACGACACCCTCTGCACTACTCTGACTATGGCCACTTCAATCTGCCTTTCTTGAACCGGACACTTCTGAACCCCAGCAACATGAGCACCCCGACAATTGACACACACAACTTCATCCACTGAAACAACACAATCCTCTGTCCCATTGCCCTCCGCACACTTCCCACATCTTGGAATTTCCCTCCTACACACTGCTGCTACATGACCATGAACCTACACACTGCTGCAACATAACCATGAACCTACACCCTGCTGCAACATGACCATGAACCTACACCCTGCTGCAACATGACCATGAACCTACACCCTGCTGCAACATGACCATAAACCTACACCCTGCTGCAACATGACCATGAACCTACACCCTGCTGCAACATGACCATGAACCTACATTCTGCTGCAACATGACCATGAACCTACACCCTGCTGCAACATGACCATGAACCTACACCCTGCTGCAACATGACCATGAACCTACACCCTGCTGCAACATGACCATGAACCTACACCCTGCTGCAACATGACCATGAACCTACACCCTGCTGCAACATGACCATGAACCTACACCCTGCTGCAACATGACCATGAACCTACACCCTGCTGCAACATGACCATGAACCTACACCCTGCTGCAACATGACCATGAACCTACACCCTGCTGCAACATGACCATGAACCTACACCCTGCTGCAACATGACCATGAACCTACACCCTGCTGCAACATGACCATGAACCTACACCCTGCTGCAACATGACCATGAACCTACACCCTGCTGCAACATGACCATGAACCTACACCCTGCTGCAACATGACCATGAACCTACACCCTGCTGCAACATGACCATGAACCTACACCCTGCTGCTACAGGACAATGAAACAGCGCAGTGGATTCAGTTCAAAAGCAGGATTTAAAAATAAAATTCACCTTTATTTAACCAGGTAGGCTAGTTGAGAACACCTTTATTTAACCAGGTAGGCCAGTTGAGAACACCTTTATTTAGCAGGAAGGCCAGTTGAGAACACCTTTATTTAACCAGGTAGGCCAGTTGAGAACACCTTTATTTAACCAGGTAGGCCAGTTGAGAACACCTTTATTTAACCAGGTAGGCCAGTTGAGAACACCTTTATTTAACCAGGTAGGCCAGTTGAGAACACCTTTATTTAACCAGGTAGGCCAGTTGAGAACACCTTTATTTAACCAGGTAGGCTAGTTGAGAACACCTTTATTTAACCAGGTAGGCCAGTTGAGAACACCTTTATTTAACCTGGTAGGCTAGTTGAGAACACCTTTATTTAGCAGGAAGGCCAGTTGAGAACACCTTTATTTAACCAGGTAGGCTAGTTGAGAACACCTTTATTTAACCTGGTAGGCCAGTTGAGAACACCTTTATTTAACCAGGTAGGCCAGTTGAGAACACCTTTATTTAACCAGGTAGGCCAGTTGAGAACACCTTTATTTAACCAGGTAGGCTAGTTGAGAACACCTTTATTTAACCAGGTAGGCCAGTTGAGAACACCTTTATTTAACCAGGTAGGCCAGTTGAGAACACCTTTATTTAACCAGGTAGGCCAGTTGAGAACACCTTTATTTAACCAGGTAGGCCAGTTGAGAACACCTTTATTTAACCAGGTAGGCCAGTTGAGAACACCTTTATTTAACCAGGTTGGCTAGTTGAGAACACCTTTATTTAACCAGGTAGGCTAGTTGAGAACACCTTTATTTAACCAGGTAGGCCAGTTGAGAACACCTTTATTTAACCAGGTAGGCCAGTTGAGAACACCTTTATTTAACCAGGTAGGCCAGTTGAGAACACCTTTATTTAACCAGGTAGGCCAGTTGAGAACACCTTTATTTAACCAGGTAGGCCAGTTGAGAACACCTTTATTTAACCAGGTAGGCCAGTTGAGAACACCTTTATTTAACCAGGTAGGCCAGTTGAGAACACCTTCATTTAACCAGGTAGGCCAGTTGAGAACACCTTTATTTAACCAGGTAGGCCAGTTGAGAACAAGTTCTAATTTACAACTGTGACCTGGCCAAGATAAAGCAAAGCAGTTCGACACAAACAACAACACAGAGTTACACATGGAGTAAAACAAACATACAGTCAATAATACAGTAGAAAAATCTATATACAGTGAGTGCAAATGAGGTAAGATAAGGGAGGTAAGGCAATAAATAGGCCATAGTGGAGAAATCATTACAATTTACAGATGGGCTATGTACATCTGATGCTTAAGTTAGTGAGGGATAACTGATATATCCTAATATGACTTTGTCTGATAGAGACTCTGACTCAAAACTCTAAAGGACTGACAGTGGGCTTCACAAACACCAGGAATTTAAATTGCTCCACCTCCACACGTAACACTACCCCAGAAACCCCTCCTTTCTTGAGACATGGATTGCGTATGTGTGCCATTCAGAGGGTGAATGGACAAGACAAAATATTTGTGACTTTAATTGGGTTATGGTAGTAGCCAGGCGCACCGGTTTGAGTCAAGAACTTAAACGCTGCTGTGTTTTTCACGCTCAACAGTTTCCAGTGTGAATCAAGAATGGTCCACCACCCAAAGGACATCCAGACAACTTGACACAACTGTGGGAAGCATTGGACTCAACATGGGCCAGTATCCCTGTGGAACGCTATAGACACCTTGTAGAGTTGGAAATGAATCCAATAGCTCTATTGGAGCCATGTGGGGCTCACACATTAAACCTGGTTGTGCCTGATGCTTCTAAAAGTTCTGTCGATGCCACAGGTTACTTTGGCATCTTACAACAAACTGTACACCTTGGTCTAAGCCTCCACACAGCGATGAGCCATCCTGAAAAAAAAAACATGTGGACATCACTTTGAAGATGTGGACTGAGACAAGGTGGGAGAGTAAAGTTAAGAGTGTAGAGCCACTGAGGTATCAGGCAGCAGCGGTGAGAGAGGCACTGATTGAGGTGAGGGATCAAACCAAACACCCTGTGGTTGAGGCCCAGTCCTTGTCAGAGGAGGTGAGATCATACCGCTTCAGCATCTGTACAGGGGTGTGGTTTGACATCTGGAGCCAGAGACAACATGTGAGCAAGCTGATGCCGTCTCCCAGGATGCATGTGGATGTTGCAGTCAGTCTTCTCAGAAGGACAGCGAGAGGTCTCAGCTACTACAGGGCAACAGGCTTTATGACTGTACAAACGTCAGCCAAGGATATATACGAGGGTATGAATGTAGAGGCCGTTCTACAACAAAAAAGGCTGAGGTCCACAAAGCAGCACTTCTCATACGAATCATTTGATGAGCCTTTGAGTGATGCCCTGAAGAAGCTGGAGGTGGACATTTTTCAATGTCGTTGATGATGCTGCAACCTCAGCCCTTCAGGAAAGATTTTCCTCATTGGAAAATGTGGGAGAGAAGTGCTGTCAACCTTCCTAAGTCTCTCCAACGAGGAGCTGACAGAACAACGTGAGACCCTTAGTGTGACACTATAAAGAACACTCAGACTTGGATGGCAGAGGAACTGAAGAATTTGTCTGACTTGCCAGCGAAAAGCATCAAATCAAATGTATTTATAAAGCCCTTCTTACATCAGCTGATGTCTCAAAGTGCTGTACAGAAACCCAGCCTAAAACCCCAAACAAATCAAATCAAATGTATTTATATAGCCCTTCGTACATCAGCTGATATCTCAAAGTGCTGTACAGAAACCCAGCCAAAAACCCCAAACAGCAAGCAATGCAGGTGTAGAAGCACGGTGGCAAGGAAAAACTCCCTAGAAAGGCCAGAACCTAGGAAGAAACTAAAGAGGAACCAGAATATGAGGCGTGGCCAGTCCTCTTCTGGCTGTGCCGGGTGGAGATTATAACAGAACATGGCCAATATGTTCATAGATGACCAGCAGGGTCAAATAATAATAATGACCCTGCTTGAGCTGCTGATATTTATACACAAAAGAGAGCTCTCAGAAATGTATCCACATTTGTGGACTGCTCTCAGAATTTCTCACTCTTCCAGTGTGAAGCTTTTCAAAGCTGAAGCTCATCAAATCCTACCTGAGGTCCACCATGTCACAGGAACGCCTCAGTGGCCCACAACATGATGCTGCCACCCCCATGCTTCACGTTTGGGATGGTGTTCTTCGGCTTGCAATGCCTCCCCCTTTTTCCTCCAAACATAACGATGGTCATTATGGCCAAACAGTTCTATTTTTGTTTCATCAGACCAGAGGACATTTCTCCAAAAATTGCTTTTTTATGGTAGTTTTGGAACAGTGGCTTCTTCCATGCTGAGCGGTCTTTCAGGTTATGTTGATATAGGACTTGTTTTACTGTGGATAAAGATACTTTTGTTCCTGTTTCCTCCAGCAACTTCACAGGGTCCTTTGCTGTTGTTCTGGGATTGATTTGCACTTTTCACACTAAAGTACGTTAATCTCGAGGAGACAGAACGCATCTCCTTCCTGAGCGGTATGACGGCTGCGTGATCCCATGGTGTTTACACTTGCGTTCTGTTTGTACAAATTAACATGGTACCTTCAGGCGTTTGGAAATTGCTCCCAAGGATGAACCAGACTTGTGGCGGTCTACAATTTATTTTCTGAGGTCTTAGCTGATTTCTTTTGATTTTCCCATGATGTCAAGCAAAGAAGCACTGAGTTTGAAGGCAGGCCTTGAAATACATCCACAGGTACACCTCCAATTGACTCAAATGATGTCAATTAGCCTATCAGAATCTTCTAAACACATGACATAATTTTCTGGAATTTTCCAAGCTGTTTAAAGGCACAGTCAACTTAGTGTATGTAAACTTCTGACCCACTGGAATTGTGATACAGTGAAATATAAGTTAAATCATCTGTCTGTAAACAATTGTTTAAAAAATTACTTGTGTCATGCACAAAGTAGATGTCCTCACCAACTTGCCAAAACTATAGTTTGTTAACAATAAATTTGTGGAGTGGTTGGAAAATGAGTTTTAATGTATCCAACCTAAGTGTATGTAAACTTCCGGCTTCAACTGTATCAGGTTGCTGCCAACTCTTAGCGGACTGTTGAAATAAAAAAAATGTATTTCACCAAATACAATGCTATTTCTCTGTAAACAAATTAACAACAGACTTTCAGCGTGCTTATAGAGAAGGGCGCTCAACGTGTACTGCAGTGACACAAATGACTGATGATTGGTTGAAAGAAATGGATAATAATAAGACTGTGGGAGCTGTACTGTTAGATTTCAGTGCAGCCTTTGATGTTATTGACCATAAACTGTTTTTTTAAACGTATGTGTTATGGCTTTTCAACCTCTGCCATATCGTGGATTCAGAGCTATCTAATAGAACTCAAAGGGTTTTCTCTAATGTCAAACATGTAAAGTGTGGTGTACCACAGGGCAGATCTCTAGGACCTCTACTTTTTTCTATTTTTTTTTACCAATGATCTGCCACTGGCATTAAACAAAGCATGTGTGTCCATGTATGCTGATGATTCAACCATATACGCATCAGCAATCACAGCTAATGAAGTCACTGAAACCCTTAACAAAGAGTTGCAGTCTGTCTAAGAGTATTGTATTTTGTATAAATCATTCCTTAAGTTCTAGACCTCAGTTGAATCTGGTAATGAATGGTGTGGCTGCTGAACAAGTTGAGGAGACTAAATTACTTGGCGTTAATTTAGATTGTAAACTGTCAAGGTCAAAACATATAGATTCAATGGTTGCAAAGATGGGGAAAGTTATCTCTGTAATAAAGAGATTTTCACACCACACTCCCCGAAAGCAAGTCCTGCCGGCTCTAGTTCTGTCTTATCTTTGATTATTGTCCAGTGCTGCAAGGAAACACCTAGTTAAGCTGCAGCTGGTCCAGAACAGAGTGGCACGTTTTGCTCTTAATTGTAATCAGAGGGCTGATATAAAGACTATGCAGTCAGTCTCTCTTGGCTAAGAGTTGAGGAGAGACTGACTGCATCACTTCTTTTGATAACAAACATGAACGTGTGGAAAATCCTAAATTGTTTGCATAGTCAACTTACACACAGCTCTGACACACACACTTATCCCACCAGACATGCCACCAGGGGTCTTTTCACAGTCCCCAAATCCAGAACAAATTCAAGAAAACGTAGTGTTATATAGAGCCCTTATTGCATGGAACTCTGTCCCATCTCATATTGATCAAATGAACAACAAACCTGGTTTCAAAAAAATGATAAAGCAACACCTCACGGCACAACACCTCTCCCCTATTGGACCTAGATAGTTTGTGTGTATGTGTTGATATGTGGACTACGTGGGCCTTTTTAAAAATGTATGTAGTTCTGTCCTTGAGCTGTTCATGTCTATTAATGTTCTGTATTATGTCATTCTGTATTATGTTTCATGTTCTGTGTGGACACCAGGAAGAGTAGCTACTGCTTTCACAACAGCTAATGGGGATCCTATTAAAACACCCTGGAATTTGCCAAACAGCACTGGCACTTGTATTAGAGCCGGTGCTTTAGTCAGATGAAATGAAAATAGAGCTCTTTGGCCAATGTCGATATTGAATACGAACTTGATCATGGGTTGTCATTTAGATGCAGCAAGCCTACAGTAGCCTACACCTTCCAAACATTGAACAAACATTTGTTTATCGCTGCAAATACAATACTAGTATGGTTTCATGAGCCTGTCAGCTCTAGTCTGTTCCGTTGTGTGGATTCCTCCGATCTTTTAAGGTAAGACAAAACTGATATGACCTTATATGCTGTGAACTGGCTTTTTGTTTTTGCAGGGATCAATATGATTATTTTGCCTATTACTTATAGACATGGCTGACAATGGCACAAAAGGCGCATTGACGAGGACGCATGCATTATGATTCTGAACGGTCAGACCGCGAGCAGCAACAAGCTTCTGCCATGTGGGTAATCGTATAGGTGGCTCGTTTCAGCTCTTCTCGTTATTGAAAACATGTCATTTTGTAATCATATAGATTTCTATGCTAATATGTCCCCCCAAAAAATTCACTAGCTAACCAACTAATGCGTTTGATACAAAGTGCTCATTGTGTATATGTTCGGTACCAATAAACATTGAGACTAAAATAGTTGATAAGTTGTCAAGCCAACCGTGTGTTTTGCTCCATAAGTTGTGCTCGTGTCAGTTTTGTTGCTAAACAACCAACCCATCTGTGGGTTGTTGCTAAACAACCAGTCTGTGTTTGTATTTATTATGGTTCCCCATTAGCGCTCTCCCTGGGGTCCATTAAAATTAAGGCCGTTTATGCCATTTTAAAAACATTCACAGATTTTTACAACACACCGTGTGCCCTCAGGCCCCTACTCCACCACCACCACATATCTACAGGTCTAAATCCGTGGGTGTATAGTGCGTATGTTATCGTGTGTGTGTATTCATGCATGTGTCTGTGCCTTTGTGTTGCTTCCGTCCCATAAGGTGCATCAGTTACCCGACGTGGAATAGGTGTTCTATGTAGTCATGGCTCTATGTAGTACTGTGGAATAGAGTTCCATGTAGTCATGGCTCTATGTAGTACTGTGGAATAGAGTTCCATGTAGTCATGGCTCTATGTAGTACTGTGGAATAGAGTTCCATGTAGTCATGGCTCTATGTAGTACTGTGGAATAGAGTTCCATGTAGTCATGGCTCTATGTAGTACTGTGGAATAGAGTTCCATGTAGTCATGGCTCTATGTAGTACTGTGGAATAGAGTTCCATGTAGTCATAGCTCTATGTAGTACTGTGGAATAGAGTTCCATGTAGTCATGGCTCTATGTAGTACTGTGGAATAGAGTTCCATGTAGTCATGGCTCTATGTAGTACTGTGGAATAGAGTTCCATGTAGTCATGGCTCTATGTAGTACTGTGGAATAGAGTTACATGTAGTCATGGCTCTATGTAGTACTGTGGAATAGAGTTCCATGTAGTCATGGCTCTATGTAGTACTGTGGAATAGAGTTCCATGTAGTCATGGCTCTATGTAGTACTGTGGAATAGAGTTCCATGTAGTCATGGCTCTATGTAGTACTGTGGAATAGAGTTCCATGGAGTCATGGCTCTATGTAGTACTGTGGAATAGAGTTCCATATAGTCATAGCTCTATGTAGTACTGTGGAATAGAGTTCCATGTAGTCATAGCTCTATGTAGTACTGTGGAATAGAGTTCCATGTAGTCATGGCTATGTAGTACTGTGGAATAGAGTTCCATGTAGTCATGGCTCTATGTAGTACTGTGGAATAGAGTTCCATGTAGTCATGGCTCTATGTAGTACTGTGGAATAGAGTTCCATGTAGTCGTGGCTCTATGTAGTACTGTGGAATAGAGTTCCATGTAGTCATGGCTCTATGTAGTACTGTGGAATAGAGTTCCATGTAGTCATGGCTCTATGTAGTACTGTGGAATAGAGTTACATGTAGTCATGGCTCTATGTAGTACTGTGGAATAGAGTTCCATGTAGTCATGGCTCTATGTAGTACTGTGGAATAGAGTTCCATGTAGTCATAGCTCTATGTACTACTGTGGAATAGAGTTCCATGTAGTCATGGCTCTATGTAGTACTGTGGAATAGAGTTCCATGTAGTCATGGCTCTATGTAGTACTGTGGAATAGAGTTCCATGTAGTCATGGCTCTATGTAGTACTGTGGAATAGAGTTCCATGTAGTCATGGCTCTATGTAGTACTGTGGAATAGAGTTCCATGGAGTCATGGCTCTATGTAGTACTGTGGAATAGAGTTCCATATAGTCATAGCTCTATGTAGTACTGTGGAATAGAGTTCCATGTAGTCATAGCTCTATGTAGTACTGTGGAATAGAGTTCCATGTAGTCATGGCTATGTAGTACTGTGGAATAGAGTTCCATGTAGTCATGGCTCTATGTAGTACTGTGGAATAGAGTTCCATGTAGTCATGGCTCTATGTAGTACTGTGGAATAGAGTTCCATGTAGTCGTGGCTCTATGTAATACTGTGGAATAGGTGTTCTGTAGTCATGGCCCTATGTAGTACTTTGGAATAGAGTTCCATGTAGTCATGGCTCTATGTAGTACTGTGGAATAGAGTTCCATGTAGTCATGGCTCTATGTAGTACTGTGGAATAGAGAGTCATGGCTCTATGTAGTACTGTGGAATAGAGAGTCATGGCTCTATGTAGTACTGTGGAATAGAGTTCCATGTAGTCGTGGCTCTATGTAGTACTGTGGAATAGGTGTTCTGTAGTCATGGCTCTATGTAGTACTTTGGAATAGAGTTACGTGTAGTCATGGCTCTATGTAGTACTATGGAATAGAGTTCCATATAGTCATGGCTCTATGTAGTACTGTGGAATAGAGTTCCATGTAGTCATGGCTCTATGTACTACTGTGGAATAGAGTTCCATGTAGTCATGGCTCTATGTAGTACTGTGGAATAGAGTTCCATGTAGTCATGGCTCTATGTAGTACTGTGTGCGCCTCCCATAGTGTTGGGGACTGTGAAGAGACCTCTGGTGGCATGTCTTGTGGGGTACGCAGGAGTGTCCAAGCTGTGTGCCAGTAGTTTAGACAGACAGCTCGGTGCATTCAACATGTCAATACCTCTCATAAAAGTAGTGATGAAGTCAATCTCTCCTCCACTTTGAGCCAGGAGAGACTGACATGCATATTATTAATATTCGCTCTCTGTGTACATCCAAGGGCCAGTGGTGCTGCCCTGTTCTGAGACAACTGCAATTTTCTTAAGTCCCTTTTTGTGGCACCTGACCACGCGACTGACCAGTAGACCAGGTACAACAAAACTAAGGCCTGTAGGATCTGACCAATCAGTCAAAAGGAAAGGCCCCACTAGAACAGTTTACTAGAGAAAGATGAAATAAATCGAGCAGAAACTATTTAGCTTATTGTCTCAGAGCTTACCTTTACTCTCAAGTCCGTGTACTAAAATGAGACCTGCTGTGAGGTTGAAACAGAGAGCAAAAAACACAAACTTCACCACGAGTCCTTAATTGAGGAAATGTCTTTATTCTGCCCATGGTAAAGCAGGTACTGAGACAGAGGCTGACAGTCAGGCATCAAAGAGTGGCTCTACATTTAAACCTCAATTACAACATCAACGTTACACTTTTTTTTTTACTCAACTGTTTTTTCATTTTCTATAGATTATTCAAATTAAACTATATGTATACAACATTAAACCAAGATTAGGGGCAAGCCATTACATTTCCCATTGTAATTAATCTGTAAAAACCAAAACTTGTTAAAAGCCATAAAATAACAGAAGTCTGAAAACATGCGCACTCTTCAACAAACCAAATTTTTTTTTTTGATCCATTGCGAGATTCTTAAAGGTATATTTTCACATGTTAGAGAATAACTGCATTACTAAACAACGAATAAGAAATCAGTTTTTTCTTCAGATAATGCAGTATAACGGGGGCCTGTGTTAAACATTAGAACACATTGCAGTCTGGCCTTATTGAGGACAAGACTATAGATTTTACACCACTTTATGCCACTTAAGAAAAAAAGAAACCATATTCAAAATGACAGCTTATTAGGAAAATAAAACATTACTGGCGAATTATGGGCTTTTACAACGAGGTATTAAACTCTCTCACTAACAACCAACACTGACTGTATGCAACTAGAAATAACATACATGTTAGGTAGTAACACGTATCATGATCCTCCAGATTGATTAGATGAGTCTTTTTCATAACTTCAACCTGGGAAGTCGGTCCCGAAAATAAGAGGGGGGGGGGTCAAAAAAGGAGTAGATGCTGAGGAGGCCCCGTTGTCATGGAGAAGCAGAGGGTACAAGTAGTATCAGCTTGGAAGGAGAAGTTTAAGTCCCAACCACAGGGCGTATCAATCGCTAGCCAAAACAGAAACATCGTGGACAAACTGGGTGCTGCAGTAAGCCTATACAGTGAGCTGCAGAACAAAATAGGGTCTTATTTATTAGGCAACAAACGGAAGAAAACACTGACATTTGTTTGAAAAGTGTCCGAATTAGAACTTTTTTTCCTTTCTTTTTTTCGTTGCAAAACATTTAAAAACGTGTGCCCTAATGAACGCGTCGCTAGTCTATATGGCTGACAGGACCAGGCCCTATCCGATGTGGTCTTTAAATTCTAAACAAACCCCTTTTTTTAATATCAGAGACAACAGAATAAAAAAATGTACATATAGGCAAGCGTTTCAGGCCGACTACATGGCAGTCTTTCTACGGGAATCAACCAATGACGGCGTGTGACTGCGCAAACTGGTATCAGAACATTGCATATCTTATCATACGATGCGGTTAACTCACATTTTTAAAACACCTATCCAGGCGACTGCATTGTAGTCTGTCTGGAACGTGGCCACAGACTACGTTAAATGAATAAGGGGTGACTGGGAAGGACAGGTCCTAGTAACTACTGTCGAAATCCTTCTTGTCCTTCTTCCCTTCGCCCTCGAAGCCGTCCGCCCCGTCGATGTCGCGGCGACGCTTGCGGTTGTTGTTGTTGTGGACGTTGAAGCGAGGGTTCATCTGGGGCAGTGGGTCCATGCCCAGCACCTTGTGGATCTGACGGAAGGCTAGGAGCCGCAGAGCAAACTGGACAGAGACACAGCGAGTCAGCCTAATAACTACACACAGTACATTATATTTATGGTGTACCTCAAGGATCTGTTGTTGCGCCGTTATCGTGACAAATCAATATGTGCTTCTGGAGGATCAGTACCACAGGATTACAAATCAGACACCATTTTAATTTTAATCCCAGGCCCTCGTCCCCGCAGGAGGCCTTTTGGTAGGCCGTCATTGTAAATAAATAAGTAAATATTTGTTTAACTGACTTGCCTAGTTAAATAAAAAGGTTAAATGAAGACTATATTCATGGTCATCGGTTACTGGGTCATTATGGTTTATATAAAATGATTTGGCAGCGGTATCAAGTACGACCATTTTAGTTAGACGATGAGTTTATACTGCTTTCCAACAAGTCTCAAAACTTTTAAGGAAAAAAACATTACAATGCATGTTGGATGGCCAGTACCTTCTATTGACGGCTCAAATGATCCTTTCTGGGGGCTATTATAACGTGTACATTATATAGGATTTATTCTATATCAGTACAAGTACCTGGGCACTTGAGGTGATGTCCTCTCTGTGCTGCTCCTCCATGGTTGTCAGGGTGTCAGTGGGGTTCTTCTCACACGGGTCGACCAATCCCGGACCACCTAGGAGGACAGACCGACACCCATCAGCATTCTGCTAACCCCACAACACCGGAGGGAGGGGAGGGGGGGTCTATCAGGATCGTCAAAAATAGTCGGCCATGATGGTCAAAATCCAGGTATAAAATGAAGATAAACACTGGTACTGACAGGTAAGAATGTCTATACCACCAGCCACGTTGGCAGGTGGTCCATTTGAAGGGCTCTACAGTGCGGGCATTACACCGGGGCGTTACACTAGAGAATATTAGTCAAGCGTGAGCACATTAAGGTTAGAATGCTACAGTAGCCGTTTTCAAAGTTTTTCCTGCGGTTGTTTCATAGCTGCTAATTGCACAAAGAAATACGAATCCTATATATCCAGCCTCGCGCAGCAACTCCTCCTGCCCTGTGTGAAATAGTGGAGGTGCTGCACACCGGCATAAGTCTAATTTACACTAAAGTCTACAAAAATGACTGTCCTCATATTTCTTGGCTATTTACATTGGTTTTGTTCGCAAACTTGCTTGTTTATCAATGTTAGTTTGTTAGTTTGAGTCTGCTGCGTCAACTGATCGCAAAGAGACGCCCTAGTCAGATCCCCACGGGTGACAGGTGACTCAAATGGCTACGTTACCACGGCAACCTCCCGCCCCTTAAAGGGACAGCTGAACATTTTTGTCTTCATAATTTTTGTTGAAAAGACAGAGGTCACAAAAAAACGATTATGAAATGTAGCCTTTATACGACTAATTCTTACGAATACATTTCTTGATTTAGAAACATTAAAGCAGAAACTAAATTTGGCTAGTAAATGTTTTAAAATCTACCTGCCACAGTGACTAGTGGACCAGAAAGTACATGTTAGACCCTGGTCAAAATAGTCTATCACAATCAGTCAAAAAACAAAAACGACATTGTCATGGTTACCGGGGAGCAGAATCCCAGAGGAAATACATTCGAAGACTCGTCTGAGTGCGTCGCCTGGGCTCAGGGGGCCAGAGGCACTGCTAATGGTCTTCTCTACCAGCAGCTCCATGGCCTGGAGAAAAGACACCAATCACAGGAGAGGATAATGTACAGGTCAGTAAAGCATTTCAAAAGGTCCTTCTGGCTTTTAATTCCAGTCTGGAAAGACTAGGGACGCATGAGAAGTCATTTCTATTACACTCCCTCTGCTTCAAAAAAACATTAGGAGGGAACACCGCCATCACTTTATAACGTTGAAGATAAAGAGAAACATCAAGCCTGACAACGAACTCACCCAGCTGGGGAAGGAGGACCACGTGGGGACCCTCTGACAGAGGTCACGCAGGATTCGAATAACAATCACGCAGGACTGGAGTCCGTTGGCCCTAGCCTTGCGGTGCAACGACACGTTTAGTTTAGTGACAGTAAGAGACTGGAGCAGACAACAAGGGATCATAGTACACAATATATATATATATATATACACCGGTACACACACACACATTACAACAGGTCTGTCAGAGGTCCAAATACTACTGTGCACAATGGAAGCTTGTGATTGGTTGATTGATTGAAGCATTGTTAAAAATGGCCGTAATTGGTTGGGAATCAGCTGCCATTTCCAGGAGTATTTCACCTCTTCGTAACGTTAGTGAAAAGAGAGCGAGAGAGTTCACAGTTTGCAAGATGAAACAAGAAAAATGTAGGTTTAGTTTCCTTGTCATCTTATAAACTTTGACTTCTCAGGTTGTTCCAGGTGTTCCACAGACAGGCCGGTACTAAAGAAGATATAGGGGACAGAGAGTGGAGGGAATCTGCTTTACTTTGCCTGTGCGTTTGCTTTTCGGACATAGCAGCGACACAGTAAACTAATCAGATGTCCCTTCTCTCAATCCCCATCATTCTACTAACAGAAAATAAAAAAGCTACAAATGCTCAACATGGAAGCTCTTATCAGATGACAAAGATATCTCTGCAGCCTTATGGAATAATGTGCTAACACTAAGAAAACAGTCTGTTATAGAGCCAAGGGGAAAAACAAAAGGAATGCCATTTATTCCAATTTTTTGGGGACCAGAAAATTAAACAATTCTAAAGTTCAACTGAATAAATATCCTAAAGATTAAATAGTCAAATCTGGTCAAAAGACATTATCATTACAAGGGTGGCATCCTTGAATATTTTGTATTTATAAATGGAAAATCAGTTTTGTTGATGCTTAAAATTCATTATTAAATAATTCCTTCAAAAAATTAATTACAAACCCAAAAGGTAAATAAAAAATAAATGCATCTCATAAGGCTACAATAAGAAAGTAAGATGGATGTGTCCGAACCTGGAACCACTTAGCGTGCCGCAGAGCCGCCAGAGCGGCTAGGCATTTTAGCCTGTCCAAGACGTCCTCTGGGTCTTTCACCAAGGTTACATCTAAAAAACGGATGAGTCCAATTGTCAAAATGGTGGTCGGTTGGGTTGGTGGTTGTGGTGAGGAAGAGGAAGGAGGAGGAACGGGTGTTTGACCAGGTAAAGCAAGACTCATTGGGCTTAAAGACAAACACATTGCCACACATACCAAGTTTCAGGGTTTCAGGAAGGAACTAGGAATTTAACTACTCTTTGATTTATTTTCTGCCAAATGAACCAAATGAACGACCAGCAACCTGAACTCACCTCAATATTACTAGTGTCATGAATGTAACATTAGATTCACATTGGTGTGAGGTGTTTGGTTGTGTTAGGTTAGGGAGATTGTCAATTATGGGACTGGCGTAAAATGCTGACCAAAATAGAAGCAGGATGAGTTCAACCACAGAGCTACAACAGCCAGAGAATTATCAGACAACTCTTGCCTAGGTCTTGTGTGAAGGCTGACCTAGTTGTCCCAACAGTGATCATATAGCCCCAAAAACAACAACCTCAACTGTAATATATTGGTAATGTGTTGAAATGCAACACCTGACAGAGAAGTTTACTCGTTAATGTAAGCAATGATACGCCAATCATTAGTCAATTTCAGTCTTACTATCCTCTACCGAGTTGACAGTGTAGGTGGATTCCAATGGGTCATGGTATAAATAAATAAATATATAAGTAAATAAAATATATATAAGTAGAACAAACAAAGGAGAGACAGAATCTGAAGTCCATCTGTGAACAGTAATGACTTGTTGCTTGGCGTGTGAACGGAGTTGCTACTAACAGCGAGTGGTGTGGCAATGGTAGGTGTGGCATAGTGTTTAGCTGTTTGGGGCGAGGGGGGGGAGGGGACCTTGGTCAAAAATCCTTCCTCAGGAGCTGGTTGGCTGGGGTTGGAAACCTCTCATACATTTCAGAGGGCTTTGGGGCTGGACCAGTTAGAAAGATGGAAAATTATGGTGACAGCAGCGTATTGGAAAGCAAACAACAACAACATGCTCCCCCCGCAGCAAAAATAATGGTTAGATTGGACATCACTGCATGCATGGCTGGGGTGAGTCATACCTGGCTGATAGGTTGGGAGATACTACTGATACTACTCCTACTAACTCAGGTCCAACCACAGAGTCCTCTGCCAAAAAGCCTTCATCCCTGGCCTACTGGAGGTGGGCCACGTACCCATGTTGTGTAACTTTTCTCGTGAAGTGTGCACTTGCTCAATTTCTGGACACTGGATTAGCCACTGGTGGAAATAGTCTCTGGGACAGAACACCAATCCCATTCAAATCCATTGACAAGAGTGCACAAGTGTACACTTCTGGAAAGGGTGGAACATTTGACACCACAAAACATGCATTGTTCCATTGTTGAGACGGACATAAAAAAATAAAAATAAAAAAAGAGGTCCATTTCACCCTGGCAACACTCACTACTTCAACCCTCCGTTGTCAACAAATGGAAAAATAATGTGATCGAAAAGGGTCTGACAGAAGGTTTAGCTCCAATAAGGAAATGGAGTGCGATCGTTCTGAACACTAAGGGCTTTGGTATGAAGGGGGACACCAGTACTTCACAACTACCTCACTGCCAGACAAAAAAAAAAAAGTATGATTGGTTTCCTGTGGGGGACGTGTGATCCTACTTCCTGTTTCCTGTTTGTGTTTAGAAAACGGTCTGTTCTGTAAACCTTTTCTTTCTACACTAGTTATTTGTGCAAAATCCCAAATCACACTAAAATAAACTAAACTTTTTTTTTTGTGTTTTTTTTTGTTGCTGAAAATCTCCCCGGTGACATCAATCTATGAACGATTTGAGTTCATTTCAGTGAGCCCACCACTTCCCTGTCCAAATGGTATCCTCTGTAGAGAAAAAAAAAAACGTTTCTCTGATGTGTGTAGTTCTGAGCTAAATAACGATTGACCCGGTAGGAAAGTTGGTCCTGGCAACTGAAAAATAAAACCAACGACCCCTAAACAAAAAAAAATGCATCTTACCTGTGAACAAAAAAAAGAAAAATAGACTGAGTTGTCAAACACTGATCATGCTTTGTTTGTGAAGGGACAGCTTTTCAAGAGGGCACCGAAGCCGAGTTGGAGATCTAAGATCTACTCTGCTGGCACTATTACAACAGGATCTGAACTGCACAAGGAGTGCTGAGCTAACCATGACTAGAGGGAAGGGTTTTCATCCCTCCAATGACGAGTCTGATGCAGACTTCCCTTTACGGCACAGATTTTTATGATTTTTTATTAAAAAGAACTCAAAATAAAAAAATTAAGTGTTGCGACAATCTGAATTCTTCACCAAATGGTTCCTTGTATTATTTTCCATATCGAGAGTTATTTATTTATTTTTTAAAAACACTTCGCTAAATTAGAATGTCTACCCCAAGGTTTATACGACATGCTAAGCACGAGTACTGTTTTTGATAATGAACCAACCAGCTTCTCCTGTCATGACATGCTCCAGCACCTCCTTGGTTGAAGTTTAACAACAACTAGCGTTTCTAAAAGACAAAAAAAAATATATATTTAAAAAAAATCTTGAGCGAGAAGCTTGGATGCCCAATAGATTAAATCCACTGAGTGGCCAGGGCAAACTAGAAAGTCACTTTTAAAGTGCCACCAGGGTAGGTCTCTTCAGGATCAATCAACATAAAGGAATTTATCTTACAGGGTACATTTATTTGTGCTTGCCCAGCGGCCCCAGGTGAGCAGAGATTTCACATTAGGACTATTGAAATAGCCCAAAACATGTAAACTCTACACATCCAGCGCTCCTGGACAAACTAAACTAACGCACCCATAGCTAGGTGGCAGAGAGAAGGAGAAGGAGCAAGGGCTGAGAGAAGAGGGAGGGGAAGGGCTGAGAGGAGGAGGAGAGAAGGGCTGAGAGAAGGGCTGAGAGGAGGAGGGCGATGTCTTTCCAACCTCCATCCCGTGGTGGGGGTGTGGCAGGGGTCTCCTCCTCTCGGATGCTTGGGGAGGTCAGGGTGACGGTGACTGTCATTTTGGGGTCGGCCTCTGACGTCAGGATGATGGAACAGTCCTCCATGGAACCCTTCACCTCGTACTTCTCTGGAGTCACCAGCTGTCAATCAACCAAATCAAATCAACAGCTGGCTCACAGGAAGGAAGTGTGTGACGCGATGCAGAGTGGACTGTGTGTGTGTGTGTGTGTGTGTGAGTGAGAGACGCTGTGCAGAGTAGAGTGTGTGTGTGTGTGTGTGTGTGTGTGTGTGTGTGCGTACCACCAGCTGTTTGGGCAGGTGTTCCACTATGCAGCTCAGCAGGGTCTTGGTGGGCTTCTCTGAACAGAGCAGGACCAGGTTGACGTTCTTGTCTCCGCGGAGCAGCAGGCCTTTAGCCAGCACCCCCACCCGCATCACCCCCTTCAGAGCTCTACAGGAGGGAGGTGTTCATTAGGTATCTAACGTTAGAAAACAGACTGAAACAGAGCAGCAGTCCTTCAGACAACATCCCCTTCAGAGCTCTACAGGAGGGAGGTGTTCATTAACGTTTGAAACAGAGCAGCAGACAGAGTTTCATGCTTGTCGTAGACGTTCTGCTATGCAGTGACGCAGGGTCTTGCAGGGCTTGTCTGAACAGAGTAGGACCAGGTTAAGCCGAAGGCAACAGCTCAGATATCACACGGGAAAAAAAAAAGAAGAAATGACACAGGGAATCAATAGAACGTGGTTCAGATGGAAAAAAACAATATAAAACATTCAAAATGGGTGAACAACCTCCTCCTCACCTGTCTTGGGCAATCTTTGGGACCTCCTTCTCTTTCTCCTCCCCAGTCGTCTCCTTAGTCTTCTCCTGATCTGTGATGTCCGAGACCAGTTTGAGGGCTCTCTCTGTGATGGAGACGATCTTCTGGACGGCCTGCAGCTCCTCCTCGGAAGGGTAGATGGCCGTGTGCTTCGTCATCACGTAGCGATCGTCTGACGAGTCCGGGCGACGGGGAGGCTGTCAAGAGAACACACAAAACAAAAACGGCTCAAATAGTCTGTATAGTAAAAAATAAAAACATCACAGGGTTTGGGCCAATTAAAATGCCACAGCACTGCCTTGGACTGGATTGATGCCTCTTATAGTCCCCAGTGCATTTTCACTAGATCATGCAGCAATTACATCTAGTGTGTGTGTGTGTGTGTGTGTGTGTGTGTGTGTGTGTGTGTGTGTACATGGGGTGGTTTCCTACCACAGGTCCCTGTAGCTGAGAGATGGGCATGGTGGATTGTGTGTGGATCTACGTGTGTGGATCTGTGTGTGTGTGTGGACTGGTAGATATGCTACCACAGGTCCTTGTGGCTGAGAGATAGGCATGGTGGATTGTGTGTGGATCTACGTGTGTGGATCTGTGTGTGTGTGTGGACTGGTAGATATGCTACCACAGGTCCTTGTGGCTGAGAGATGGGCATGGTGGATTGTGTGTGGATCTACGTGTGTGGATCTGTGTGTGTGTGTGGACTGGTAGATATGCTACCACAGGTCCTTGTGGCTGAGAGATGGGCATGGTGGATTGTGTGTGGATCTACGTGTGTGGATCTGTGTGTGTGTGTGGACTGGTAGATATGCTACCACAGGTCCTTGTGGCTGAGAGATGGGCATGGTGGATTGTGTGTGGATCTACGTGTGTGGATCTGTGTGTGTGTGTGGACTGGTAGATATGCTACCACAGGTCCTTGTGGCTGAGAGATGGGCATGGTGGATTGTGTGTGGATCTACGTGTGTGGATCTGTGTGTGTGTGTGGACTGGTAGATATGCTACCACAGGTCCTTGTGGCTGAGAGATGGGCATGGTGGATTGTGTGTGGATCTACGTGTGTGGATCTGTGTGTGTGTGGACTGGTAGATATGCTACCACAGGTCCTTGTGGCTGAGAGATGGGCATGGTGGATTGTGTGTGGATCTACGTGTGTGTGTGGACTGGTAGATATGCTACCACAGGTCCTTGTGGCTGAGAGATGGGCATGGTGGATTGTGTGTGGATCTACGTGTGTGGATCTGTGTGTGTGTGTGGACTGGTAGATATGCTACCACAGGTCCTTGTGGCTGAGAGATGGGCATGCCAGGCCGAACCCCCAGTAGTCCAGGTGGGCCAGGAGGCCCCTGGAGGTATGGTCCGTCCCCTGGCATCCTGGGGCCCCCACGTCTCTCGTCCCAGTGGTGCTGCTCCTCCATACAACGCCAGTACATGTCCTCCTCATAACGTCTAGAGCGACACACACACACACACACACACACACACACACCAGAAAGAGTCAGTTTCTCCACCTTTCCCCCTTTAGTGTTCACTCAGTTAACATAAGAGGGTTAGCTAGGGAGGTTCGGGCCGGGGCCCTTGTACTACTAGGAGTAGTACTGTTGACTAGTACCCCTGAAGGGTGTGTACACTTCAGCTATCGAACTTTAGACTTCGCACAAACAGACAGAAAAAAAAGTTGAACTACAAAAACAAACAAAAAAGGCACAATTTTATCATAATATGAGTGAACGGTTTCAATTGGGAAGCGACAGGCTTTAGTGACGCCCCCCCCCCACCCCTCCATACCTCATCTCCATCCTCCATCTCTCCTCTTCCTCTCTCCTCCTCCAGTACTCCTCCTTCTGCATCTGTTTCCTCATCTTCTCTTCCTGGATCTTCCTGGCTCTGATAGAGGGCTTCACCTCCACCTGTAGCTCCGGGTTCACCTTTTTCTACAGGAAGGGGGGGGGGGGGAGAGGACACACACGTGCTGTTGAGAATGGCGCTGCGTTGCATAGCAACCGTTTAAGGGGCTCGTGACCAATTAATGAGCTCCGTTGGAGACTATCCTAGCAACGGGATCTGAAGAACTAACATCCCGTTTGAGTCGTGGCTGAACGAGGACAACACATCCTGTTTGAGTCATGGCTGAACGAGGACAACACATCGAGCTGTTATTTTTTTTTGCTACGTAAACGGCAGGACAGTGCAGCAGCGTCGGCTAAATTCAAGGGAGGTGTGTGTTTATACTTTTCGAATGCACTGTAAGCATGTGATGAATAAAATTGGATTTGATCTCAGCTCTGATAGAGGGCTTTCACCTGTAACGTCTCATTTAAGGGTTACCCAAAAAGAGTCATCCGAAATGGCCTGGATAGACAGCCACACCTTCAAATACCAATGTGACTGACTGGATATCCAAACACTTGTGGTTTCATGACAGTGGGCACCAGAGTCGACCTGTTAAAATACTGCAGGCGGTGTCTCCTGCCCTTCAGTGACTCCACTAACTTCATGCTGCAGGCGGTGTCTCCTGCCCTTCAGTGACTCCACTAACTTCATGCTGCAGGCGGTGTCTCCTGCCCTTCAGTGACTCCACTAACTTCATGCTGCAGGCGGTGTCTCCTGCCCTTCAGTGACTCCACTAACTTCATGCTGCAGGCGGTGTCTCCTGCCATTCAGTGACTCCACTAACTTCATACTGCAGGCGGTGTCTCCTGCCATTCAGTGACTCCACTAACTTCATACTGCAGGCGGTGTCTCCCGCCCTTCAGTGACTCCACTAACCTTGTACTGCAGGCGGTGTCTCCTGCCCTTCAGATGCATCTCTTTGGCGTTGGGATCGTTGAAGCTGCATTCACACAGCTTACAGTGGAAACGGATCACCTTGCCTTCATCGTTACGCACCTACAGACAGGAAATACATTAAAACAATTAAAATCTACAGATAGGAAATACATTTTAAAAAATTAAAAAAGTTGTGTTTCAGATACTGCTTTCATTATTCAACAGTGAAGACCTAGGTCTCTTTTTCAAAATGTGCCCTGTATACAAACACCCCCCCCCCTTTCCATTACATGTCGGAACATTGCTGCTATAACAGCCTCCACTCTTCTGGGAAGGCTTTCCACTAGATGTTGGAACACTGGTGTTGGGCGATTAGGCCCGGCTCATAGTCTGTGTTCATCCCAAAAGGTGTTCGATGGGGGATGAGGTCAGGGCAGCAGGGCAGCAGGCGAGGCTCCTCAGAGGAGGACCATCCTCTGAATTTCACACACATTATTTTACATTTTCTTTATTTAACTAGGCAAGTCGGTTAAGAACAAATTCTTGTTTTCAATGACGGCCTAGGAACAGTGGGTTAACTGTCTTGTTAAGGGGCAGAACGACAGATTTTTACCTTGTCAGCTCTGGGATTCGATCCAGCAACTTTTCGGTTACTGGCCCAACACTAACCACTAGGCCACATACCGCCCCAAATTAAACTAAATATAATCACGTGACCAAATAACTGATTAAAACACACTGTTTTGTAATGAAGGTCTACAGTTGCCTCAACAGCACTCTGCAGGGTAGCACCATGGTGTAAACGGAGGACAGCTAGTTTCCAACCTCCTCTGGGTACACTGACTTCAATACAAAACCTAGGAGGCTCATGGTTCTCACCTTCTTCCATAGACTTACACAGTAATTATGACAACTTCCGGAGGATATCCTCCCAACTCTTGCAGCATGAACTGACATGTTGTCCACCCAATCAAAAGAAGAAATCTAGTACTGAAAGCATAAGCTTCAGCTAGCACTGCATAAAATGCAGGGTTTACTAACACATTAGTTCTATTAGCTATGCTAACTATGGCGTTATGTTATCTAATATGGGGACAACGATGTAAGCTGTGTGTAGAGGTTTGGCTTGGAAAGGTTCTCTCCTTGTCACATACAGCTGATGTGTTCTGCATTGAAGTCCACAAAGCAAAGGGAAAAGGTGAGAAGGAATACAACGTGGCTGCTATGAAAGTGAACTGTATTTGTGTGATCGGGTGTATTCATTCCACCGATTATGTTGAGAAACATTTCTTAAACGGAAACGAACAGAAAAGGTGAGAAACATACCCGAATTTGTCCAATAGAAACTCTCGTTTGCTACGGTTGGACTACGGTTGGACTGTGGACCCTAGATTAGCTAGATGCAGAGAAGAGTGTGCAAGGCGGTTACTGTCTGTCCATGTGCCACCGTCTGTCAACTCAAATTTGTCTCGACCTGTGTCGAGAGGGACACGTCGTAAACTTTCATTCATAGGAGAGGTTGTATCAACCTCATGATGGGTACAGGGAACATTCTAGTATCATATAGTAGCCTAAACCTGTCACTGTTACATTGAACTGGGTGAATGGAATATGAATGACAGTAACCTAAACCTGTCACTTTTACATTGAACTGGGTGAATGGAATATGAATGACAGTCATCCAACATGCTCTAATGCGGCACCAGAAATACTGTAAAACTAAAAACCGTGAGTCTCAAATAGCCACCCGTCCATTTTAACAGCCCGGGCAACGACAAACATTTCAGTACAGAACCCCAGAAAGCAGTCGATCGCACTCTCGTGACGAAAGTAAGAAATGGCTCAAATGCACAGTGAGAATAATTATTAAAGTCCTTACTTATTATTATTATTATTTAAAAAAATTGTAGAGTAATACTAAGACAAAATAAATGGTAGTGCAGGAAATGAAGAAATGTATTTAAATGCTAGCAGTAAATGCTGGAATTAAATTATGCAAATGAGCAAAAAGCTGTGTGCATTAGAGAAATAGACAGCCAAATAGAAGCATGTCTCTAATAAGCACCTATTGTGTTTTAAATAGGACATTCTACTACACCTGTCAGTCATTCAGTTGTTCTAGATGTCAACCGTACCTCTTCCACATAGTCATGTCCAACAGGCTGCACATCACTCTGCAGGGCAGCCAGGGTGGACGCAGACAGGGAATCAGAGGACTCGTTCTTAGACTCCTGAACCTGGGGGACCAATGAGGGCAGAGGAGGTTTGGCTTCCTCTGTCACTTTCCCGGTAGTCTGGAGCTTGTTTCCTCCTGGGAGAAGAAGAATTCCAGAATGAGAACCACCAATGAGTTGCAGCTTTACAGGAAACAGATGTCATCCCATATACATTTCAGCAATACCATTACACCCACGATCTCAGATCCTTTTGAAATCATTTGTAGTTAGAAACCTGTAGGATTAGTATTCCTGAAACATTTAGTTAATTTAGGTTCAATTAAGCTAATTAAGCCAATTAAGCTAATTGATTGCAACCAAATTTACTATTTTAATTTAATATCCGATTTGGACCAAACTTTGCGTCGCACCCAACATTTTATCTAAAAACTTATAAAAATGTAATTTAAAAAAAGCCAATTTGGGTGCAATCAATTAGCTTAATTTTTCAGAGATCAAATATTTCAAGAACGCTAAATTGTGTTGGTTACCAACTCCAGAAACGATTTCATAATCATAATCTGAGATTGGCGTCGAAGCCTCTTTCTGGTGCTTTGAAGTTAAATGACCCAGATGTCAAAGAGTCGTAAATCTATTCCTGTCAGAGAGCTATCCTCTAACAGAGCATATGCATTTTTCAGCCACAGAGCAGATAGAAGTCAGTAGTTGCTTAGTGAAAAGGTTTGGGAATGCTAACGATTGTTAAGATTACGGTGTTGTCTGCTTGGTGCAAAAAAAAAAAAAAAAAAGTAATACGTCTCTTTTTCAGGACCCTGTCTTTCAAGGGTAATTCGTAAAAATCCCCAAAAAACTTCAGATCTTTGATTTGTAAAAATCCAAATCTTCATTGTAAAGGGTTTAAAACACTGGTTCCATTGCTTGTTCAATGAACCATAAACAATTAATGAACATGCACCTGTGGAACGGTCATTAAGACACTAACAGCTTACAGACTGTAGGAAATTAAGGTCACAGTTATAAAACTTAGGACACTAAAGAGGCCTTTCTACTGACTCTGAAAAACACCAAAAGAAAGATGACCAGGGTCCTTGCTCATCTGCGGAACATGCCTTAGGCATGCTGTAAGGAGACATGAGGACTGCAGATGTGGCCAGGGCAATAAATTGCAATGTCCGTACTGTGAGACGCCTAAGACAGCGCTACAGGGAGACAGGACGGACAGCTGATCATCCTCGCAGTGGCAGACCACGTGTAACAGCACCTGCACAGGATCGGTACATCTGAACATCACACCTGCGGGACAGGTACAGGATGGCAATAACAACTGCCCGAGTTACACCAGGAACGCACAATCCCCCCCATCAGTGCTCAGACTGTCCGCAATAGGCTGAGAGAGGCTGGACTGAGGGCTTGTAGGCCTGTTGTAAGGCAGGTCCTCACCAGAAATCACTGGCAACGACGTCGGCCATGGGTACAAACCCACCGTTGCTGAACGAAACAGGACTGGCACATGTTCACTGATGAGTCGCTGTTTTGTCAGATCCGCGTTTATCTCTGAAGGAATGAGCATTACACCGAGGCCTGTACTCTGGAGCGGGATCGATTTGGAGGTGGAGGGTCCGTCATGGTCTGGGGCGGGTGTGTCACAGCATCATCGGACTGAGCTGGTTGTCATTGCAGGCAATCTCAACGCTGTGCGTTACAGGGAAGACATGCTCCTCCCTCATGTGGTCTCCTTCCTGCAGGCTCATCCTGACATGACCCTCCAGCATGACAATGCCACCAGCCATACTGCTCGTTCTGTGCGTGACTTCCTGCAAGACAGGAACGTCAGGGTTCTGCCATGGCCAGCGAAGAGCCCGGATCTCAATCCCATTGAGCACGCCTGGGACCTGTTGGATCGGAGGGTGAGGGCTAGGGCCATTCCCACAAGAAATGTCCGGGAACTTGCAGGTGCCTTGGTGGAAGAGTGGGGTAACATCTCACAGCAAGAACTGGCTGATCTGGTGCTGTCCATGAGGAGGAGATGCACTGCAGTACTTAATGCAGCTGGTGACCACACAAGATACTGACTGTTACTTTTGATTTTGAGGGGGGATTTTGAGGGGTGGCCCTCACCCTCTGATCCAACAGGCTCAGACGTTAGTTCGGTTCAAGAGCGGTTTCAAAAGAGGCCCAATTGGAATGTAAATGCATGATTATCTGAAAACAAACATTAAAATTGTCATTCACACTATGTAGTAGAATGTTCTACACTGAAGAAATACATAAAAATGCAACATGTAAAGTGCCGGTCCAATGATTGCTGAAATAAATACAAATCTAAAATGTTCCATATGCACAAAACAAGCTAAATTCACAAAATGTGTTTACATCCCTTGTTAGTGAGCATTTCTCCTTCGCCAAGATAATCCATCCACCTGACAGCTGTGGTATAGCAAGAAACTTGATGTCCATTCATTTCATACAAATAGTTTATAAATTCCTCCAGTAGATAAAGCATGAGAATTCAATTATATGCATTTTTTGGTACATCTGATATGATGACTCTTACCTACAACTCAGTTTGAAATGGTCATAAATTCAAGAATAAAAGAGAGAAAACATTCAGAGTGTTTTGTTTGAACCGCACATGTCAATCTTGAGTAAGGACACACACGCCTGTTTACCATTAGCAGCAGGCCTAGGCTACCTGGCCTGCACATTAATGTAGTCCTATAAAGGGGGGGGGGGGTGTTATACTCATTCTGATTCTCTTAACTCACCATCACTGTGGAGCTTTTTAATTATTTCTATGCCTCAAAACAGCAAGTGAACAAAGTCTGTTTAAAAATAAATTTACATCCATTTAGACTGACTGTTCCTATCCCATTTCAAAAATCTGTCCAGCACGCTCCCAGTCGGGGGGGGGGGGGTCAGGATCCGATGAAAATGTCATAAATTAGGCCTACTTGATTATTTCTTAGCTGTCCGGGGATTACTGGTGAGAGGAACCAAGGGCCTAGAATATTTTATACAATGTTGCAAGTTTGCTAGCCCGAAGGTCAGGTCAGTACAATGTTCAGTTCCTTGCAGACAGGTCATGCACACAATGTGTTTTATAGGATATTTATTTTTAAAAATCAGGATATTTTCTACCTGCAGGCTGCAATGTTTTTATTTGTTGGCTTTATGTACAGTGCCTTACGAAAGTATTCGGCCCTCTTTGCCACATTTCAGGCTTCAAACAAAGATATTAAACTATTTTTTTGTGAAGAATCAACAACAAGTGGGACACAATCATGAAGTGGAACGACATTTATCGGATATTTCAAACTTTTTTAACAAATCGAAATCTGAAAAATTGGGCGTGCTAAATTATTCAGCCCCTTTACTTTCAGTGCAGAAAACTCTCCAGAAGTTCAGTGAGGATCTCTGAATGATCCAATGTTGACCTAAATGACTAATGATGATAAATACAATCCACCTGTGTGTAATCAAGTCTCCGTATAAATGCACCTGCACTGTGATAGTCTCAGAGGTCCGTTAAAAGCGCAGAGAGCATCATGAAGAACAAGGAACACACCAGGCAGGTCCGAGATACTGTTGTGAAGAAGTTTAAAGCCGGATTTGGATACAAAAAGATTTCCCAAGCTTTAAACATCCCAAGGAGCACTGTGCAAGCGATAATATTGAAATGAAAGGAGTATCAGACCACTGCAAATCTACCAAGACCTGGCCGTCCCTCTAAACTTTCAGCTCATACAAGGAGAAGACTGATCAGAGATGCAGCCACTCACTCTGAATGAACTGCAGAGATCTACAGCTGAGGTGGGAGACTCAATCAGTCGTATATTTCACAAATCTGGCCTTTATGGAAGAGTGGCAAGAAGAAAGCCATTTCTTAAAGATATCCATAAAAAGTGTCGTTTAAAGTTTGCCACAAGCCACCTGGGAGACACACCAAACATGTGGAAGAAGGTGCTCTGGTCAGATGAAACCAAAATTGAACTTTTTGGCAACAATGCAAAACATTATGTTTGGCGTAAAAGCGACACAGCTCATCACCCTGAACACACCATCCCCAATGTCAAACATGGTGGTGGCAGCATCATGGTTTGGGCCTGCTTTTCTTCAGCAGGGACAGGGAAGATGGTTAAAATTGATGGGAAGATGAATGGAGCCAAATACAGGACCATTCTGGAAGAAAACCTGATGGAGTCTGCAAAAGACCTGAGACTGGGACGGAGACTTGTCTTCCAACAAGACAATGATCCAAAACATAAAGCAAAATCTACAATGGAATGGTTCAAAAATAGCCATTCTAACACCTGGATATGTTTAAGTCAAAGTCCAGACCTGAATCCAATCGAATCTGTGGAAAGAACTGAAAACTGCTGTTCACAAATGCTCTCCATCCAACCTCACTGAGCTCGAGCTGTTTTGCAAGGAGAAATGGGAAAAAATGTCAGTCTCAATGTGCAAAACTGATAGAGACATACCCCAAGCGACTTACAGCTGTAATCGCAGCAAAAGGTGGCGCTACAAAGTATTAATTTAAGGGGGCTGAATAATTTTGCACGCCCAATTTCAGTTTTTGATTTGTTAAAAAAGTTTGAAATATCCAAATAAATGTCGTTCCACTTCATGATTGTGTTCCACTTGTTGATTCTTCACAAAAAAATACAGTTTTATATCTTTATGTTTGAAGCCTGAAATGTGGCAAAAGGTCGCAAAGTTCAAGGGGGCCGAATACTTTCACAAGGCACTGTATGTTGGCCATTTTGACATATTGGCAATGGGAGCTACAAATCTAAAAGTTATCATTTTCATATAATTTTGATTTAAAAAGTGACAAATGATTGCGATATGAAGACTCCACAAACATCTGAAAATCACAGATCAGTAGAAACGGTAAGATACTCTTTCATATGGAAAAGGGTTTCCGATCGCTGGTGTAGCCTGTTACCGGTAACTTCAGAAGCGTAAACGGTAGAATCTGGTCAGCAGCGGCGGGAGGAGGGGAAGGGTCAGGCTTCCCCAGTTAGTAATTTGTGTGTCATAATGATTTGATCAAAGCACTTAAAAAAAAAAAAAAAGCAACAGACAAGCTCAATGGCCTACATATAGTTGATTTTATTAAAACGTCGGGTGTGCGTGTCTATGGAAAAATAGACGTTTAAAATTTTTTGACCAATCAATTGGTCAAAAGAACAGACTGTCGGTCGACCAATATTTGTTTTTATATTTTGGGGGTCGGAGAAGCCCTACTGCCAACACAACACCAGACTAACCTAGTCTAGACCAAGCCCCTTGTCATTCAACAGGGACCATGTTCCACATTGCAAAGCTTATTTCAGTAGGGGGCAAAACGGTCATATAATTATTTATTTTTTAATATCTTATGTTTTTTTGGAAGGGAAAAGATTCCCCAAGTCTTTCAGTACTTCCCAGTAGATTTTCTTTTTAAGATATGTAACAGACAAGAAAGCCCCTTCTTACCAACAAAGTTGATCTTTGGGGTGTTGACCTTCTTGACGGCTGTGGTGGCATTGGCTGCTGATAGGTTGTTGATGGCTGGACCCTTGCCAATCCCAACACCACCCTGGCTGACGATGTTGACCGGTTTCAGGTAGGAAGAGTTGGAGCCTGTGAGGGTGGAAGAAGAGGAAGCAGGGGTCTTGGAGGAGGAGGAGGCCGTGGTTGACGTAGGGGTCTGGGTCACGACATTTGGTTCTGTAGAGGGGATGGGCTTCCCCAGCTTGGTGTGGAGTTTCACCACCTTTACACAGGGAACAAGAGACATTTTAGCAGTACTTCTCAACCAGTGCGGCCGTAAACATTTCAGAGAGTCCGGGGAAAATATAAATGCTTTTCAGTGGGGCTTCAGCACAAAACATCCCTGATATGCAACCCCAGCAGTTTTAAAACTAAAAATATGTTGACTGGGATCGGGATGAATATATTAGAGGATGTGACCAAAACGGCACTTGTAGATGGAGATGTTTCCGAAACATGCCAGCTCTTACAACACCTGGATAGGTATTTTAACGGAGTGTCACACAGAACACACAGTCGACAACGACGTGGCACGCAACCATTGGTTGAAACAACGCGACATCTGAGCAGGGGAACCTGACCGGATGAGTGATGTAGTCATAGATCGAGTGCTCATTGGGTGACCAAACATCATGTGGTATCCTTCTCCTCCCCTAAGCCCCCCCTCCCAGACTGGCCCCGAGGTCTGGAAGTATTTGATAGGAGTTGTTGACCCATTAAGCAGATAGCTGTCTGGTATCGTTGGTGTCTAAGCTAAGTACTATGACTCGGTAATTGTGGAACTCGTCTCAGAGTCTGGTTCTTTGGGTCCATGTAAAAATGTAAAGAACTGTGACAACTGCTTCATACAAGCATTTTTTAAAGCAGGTAGCTTACCTTCTGGTGCTTGGCTCCTCGGATGTGTGCAGCATACGCATCTGCCCCGGTGCAGGAGATGTCACAGAGCTCACAGCGGAGCTGGTTCTGAGTCCCCCGGGCTGAGCCTCCACCTCCACTACTGCTGCTGCTGCTGCTCTGTGAGACTTTCAGGGCCACCTCCTTCTTCTTGTGCTTCTGGCCCTCCAGGTGCTCCTTGTAGGTCTGGGTGGGAGGTCGGGGAGACATGTAAAAGTCTGGTTCTCTAGATCGTTTTTTTTTTTTAGCTCAGAGTTCAGGTGGGCCTTCGCGCTTCAGCACACAATGGAAAGGAGGGGTGTGTTCAACAATAACAAATCATCAAGGGCTTACTAAGGCGTCTAAGCTCACCTGGGGTCCCGGCTAGAGAGAGGGCTAGAGGTGTTCTCTAAGCTCACCTGGGGTCCCGGCTAGAGGTGTCCTCTAAGCTCACCTGGGGTCCCGGCTAGAGGTGTCCTCTAAGCTCACCTGGGGTCCCGGCTAGAGGTGTCCTCTAAGCTCACCTGGGGTCCCGGCTAGAGGTGTCCTCTAAGCTCACCTGGGGTCCCGGCTAGAGGTGTCCTCTAAGCTCACCTGGGGTCCCGGCTAGAGGTGTCCTCTAAGCTCACCTGGGGTCCCGGCTAGAGGTGTCCTCTAAGCTCACCTGGGGTCCCGGCTAGAGGTGTCCCTAAGCTCACCTGGGGTCCCGGCTAGAGGCGTCCTCTAAGCTCACCTGGGGTCCCGGCTAGAGGTGTCCTCTAAGCTCACCTGGGGTCCCGGCTAGAGGTGTCCTCTAAGCTCACCTGGGGTCCCGGCTAGAGGCGTCCTCTAAGCTCACCTGGGGTCCCGGCTAGAGGCGTCCTCTAAGCTCACCTGGGGTCCCGGCTAGAGGTGTCCTCTAAGCTCACCTGGGGTCCCGGCTAGAGGCGTCCTCTAAGCTCACCTGGGGTCCCGGCTAGAGGTGTCCTCTAAGCTCACCTGGGGTCCCGGCTAGAGGTGTCCTCTAAGCTCAACTGGGTCCTGGCTAGAGAGACGGCTAGAGGCGTCCTCTAAGCTCACCTGGGGTCCCGGCTAGAGGCGTCCTCTAAGCTCACCTGGGGTCCCGGCTAGAGGCGTCCTCTAAGCTCACCTGGGGTCCCGGCTAGAGGCGTCCTCTAAGCTCACCTGGGGTCCCGGCTAGAGGCGTCCTCTAAGCTCACCTGGGGTCCCGGCTAGAGGCGTCCTCTAAGCTCACCTGGGGTCCCGGCTAGAGGCGTCCTCTAAGCTCACCTGGGGTCCCGGCTAGAGGCGTCCTCTAAGCTCACCTGGGGTCCCGGCTAGAGGCGTCCTCTAAGCTCACCTGGGGTCCCGGCTAGAGGCGTCCTCTAAGCTCACCTGGGGTCCCGGCTAGAGGCGTCCTCTAAGCTCACCTGGGGTCCCGGCTAGAGGCGTCCTCTAAGCTCACCTGGGGTCCCGGCTAGAGGCGTCCTCTAAGCTCACCTGGGGTCCCGGCTAGAGGCGTCCTCTAAGCTCACCTGGGGTCCCGGCTAGAGGCGTCCTCTAAGCTCACCTGGGGTCCCGGCTAGAGGCGTCCTCTAAGCTCACCTGGGGTCCCGGCTAGAGGCGTCCTCTAAGCTCACCTGGGGTCCCGGCTAGAGGCGTCCTCTAAGCTCACCTGGGGTCCCGGCTAGAGGCGTCCTCTAAGCTCACCTGGGGTCCCGGCTAGAGGCGTCCTCTAAGCTCACCTGGGGTCCCGGCTAGAGGCGTCCTCTAAGCTCACCTGGGGTCCCGGCTAGAGGCGTCCTCTAAGCTCACCTGGGGTCCCGGCTAGAGGCGTCCTCTAAGCTCACCTGGGGTCCCGGCTAGAGGCGTCCTCTAAGCTCACCTGGGGTCCCGGCTAGAGGCGTCCTCTAAGCTCACCTGGGGTCCCGGCTAGAGGCGTCCTCTAAGCTCACCTGGGGTCCCGGCTAGAGGCGTCCTCTAAGCTCACCTGGGGTCCCGGCTAGAGGCGTCCTCTAAGCTCACCTGGGGTCCCGGCTAGAGGCGTCCTCTAAGCTCACCTGGGGTCCCGGCTAGAGGCGTCCTCTAAGCTCACCTGGGGTCCCGGCTAGAGGCGTCCTCTAAGCTCACCTGGGGTCCCGGCTAGAGGCGTCCTCTAAGCTCACCTGGGGTCCCGGCTAGAGGCGTCCTCTAAGCTCACCTGGGGTCCCGGCTAGAGGCGTCCTCTAAGCTCACCTGGGGTCCCGGCTAGAGGCGTCCTCTAAGCTCACCTGGGGTCCCGGTTAGAGGCGTCCTCTAAGCTCACCTGGGGTCCCGGCTAGAGGCGTCCTCTAAGCTCACCTGGGGTCCCGGCTAGAGGCGTCCTCTAAGCTCACCTGGGGTCCCGGCTAGAGGCGTCCTCTAAGCTCACCTGGGGTCCTGGCTAGAGAGAGGGCTAGAGGTGTTCTCTAAGCTCACCTGGGGTCCCGGCTAGAGGTGTCCTCTAAGCTCACCTGGGGTCCTGCACAGCTGATCTTGCAGACATCACAGTAGTGGATCTGTGGTGGTTTGGGGGGCTGCTTGGGTTTCAGCTGCTTGCTCTGGAAGGGGGAGGGGGTAAACAATTAATTTGAATCTTAACAATAAAAGCAGTTAAGATACCAAAAAGAGATATCCTTAAAACAGTAAGAAAACACTAATAGACATATGACCTGGAAGGGAGGTTTCTTGGTGAAGGAGCTGCCAGTCCAGGCTGCTGAAGCTGCTACAGCCGCCACCACCTGTTTCTGCTGCTGCTGCTGCTGCTGCTGGTAGTAGGTAGAGGCAGCAGAGTACACCGCAGCTTCGTAGCCAGAATACGAGGTGCCTTGGGGGGGGGGCATTGATAAGAGGACCACAGGGATAAGAGGAGAGAAGAAAAACAGGGATAAGAGGGGACAAGAGGACAGGCCAGGGATAAGAGGACAGGCCAGAAGTCAGACAGTTGCGTAGGCAGTGGTGAAGTTAATTACAACATTACAGTCACAATCCCAAAATTCAGAGAGGTTTTCCAGAAATCTTGGTTGGAGGACTTCCTCTTTCAGACTCTAGGAATACTCCAACCTCGATTTCTGGAATCCTGGGAGGGAATTTGGAGGGGTGGGGGAGATGTGCCCAATTTTACAACCCCTAGGTGTATTTGAATGCTTACCAGAGTAGGCGACGGGGTTGGTACTATACGTGGGGCTCTGGGAGTACGTGACTGCGTTGGTTGAGTAGGTAGTTGGCAGGTAGTGCATGCTGGTTACGGCTTGCATGTCGTGCTTACCAGAGTACGTGACCGCGTTGGTGGAGTAGGTAGGGCTCTGGGAGTAGGAGGGGACCACAGAGGCGGCGGCTACGGGCTGAACGGTGGAGGAGACCGGGTAGATTGAGAAGGTGGAGGGCACAGCAGGCTTGATGGCCGTCACCTGCCTGGTCTGCTGGGTCTGGGTGTAGGGGGCCAGACTTGTCTGGGTGTAGCCTGTTTTAGAAGCTGCAGAAGCAGAGATGTGAATATTTGCACGGTTTCCGTGCAAATTTAAATATATATATATTTTTAAATCAGGTACATTTTCCCAACAGATATGTTTCCATTAAATTGACTTTTTGCAGATCTAGTGTCCCCCAACCAGGCAGATCTAGTGTCCCCCAACCAGGCAGATCTAGTGTCCCCCAACCAGGCAGATCTAGTGTCCCCCAACCAGGCAGATCTAGTGTCCCCCAACCAGGCAGATCTAGTGTCCCCAACAGGCAGATCTAGTAACTACCAGCCCACCTATGAGAATCTCACCAATCAATTCTGAAACCACATTGACTTTTTGTATGCGTTCCATCACAAACTGTCATAAACAAAGATCCCAGCTACTATCCAATCAGACACATCGATATGATCCCACCCCTGGTTAGCCACAATTGGCTTAAATTATTTTTAAAAAAGCCAAACATAACACAATATCTACCAATGAATTTCCAGCAATACTGCCCTGGTCTGTCAGGTGGCGGGATTACATCCCTCTGTATATAACCAGTTAGCAATGCTAATGACAGCAGTCTTGTGAGGAAACAGACTTTCCCGCCCAAAACCTTTAAATTAAAACTGACAGAACAATATAATGATTATTTATTTGTATGAATTGGGTGTCGATTGTATCGCTAAGTGTGTATTGACGTGCAGCATCAGTCCTAACAGCAGAAACAGCACCAACACATTTCTCTTGTTAGATGCACAATTAAAAGGGGGAATTTACATTCACACACACCCCCCTCTTCGGTTGTGATTTAAGCATTGACGTTGTTCTGAGTCATCCATTTCATTGTTTGGTCCGTGAATAATTAATACCGAGAGTAAAAAACAGAAATAAATTCCAAACCAGAAAAAAATATATATATATATTATATTTTACCAAATATATTGACAGAAAACACATTTTACAACCAAGGACCCCGGGGAAAGAGTTGTAGGGTAGAGGAGAAGACTGTGCCCATTTGAAAATACAAAAATAAAAGTCTCTCTCATGCTAGAAAATGTTGGAGACCCCTGGCCTACACGATGAGATTATTAAAAGGACAATCTAATTGAATGTCCCCCCCCCCCTCCAAAAAATGTAAAAAGGAATGACGATATGTAGCAAAAGTGTAAAGTCGCCATCACCTGGTAGGGATTTCTTCCACGGGGTGTCCCAGGAGGTGTTAAGGGAGGCGGTCTGGTAGTAGGACTCTGCCGTGGGTTGGGGCTGTACGGCTACCGCAGCGCTAGCTACGGGCTGCTGGTAGTACTGCTTAGGGTCGTAGGTTACCGCCGGGGCCGTAGACCGTACGTAGGAGTAGGAGTCCTGAATGAGGAGAGCACAGGGGAGTTGTCAGGAAAAAACAAAATAATTTCACCTCCCATATTTATTATTATTATTATTATTTATTTAAACATAAAAGATGTGAAACAAGGCGATTCAGTACGGTATCCTGATTCTCTAACCTCTCAAAATAGCTAATGCTACGTTCATGGATTACAAACATTATTTTTTAACCTTTATTTAACTAGGCAAGTCACTTAAGAACAAATTCTTATTTTACCATGACGACCCTAAGAACTGCCCTTTTCAATATAATAAATATAATAATATATGCCATTTAGCAGACGCTTTTATCCAAAGCGACTTACAGTCATGTGTGCATACATTCTACGTATGGGTGGTCCCGGGAATCGAACCCACTACCCTGGCGTTACAAGCGCCATGCTCTACCAACTGAGCTACAGAAGGACCCCACCCCAGAGGGCAGAACGACAGATTTTTACCTTGTCAAGCTCAGGGATTTGAACTATCAACCTTTGGGTTACTAGTCCAACGCTCTAACCACTAGGGGTAGTTCCCCTACCCTTGTTAAATGGTGCAGGACTGTAAATAACAAACTTCTTTTGGCCGTAACAGAGTTATTCGAACAAATTATCCCCGATCTAATATCACAGCAGCATCTGCATAGTAGACCTAATTGAAGACATTGCAAGGAGTTTTGATCACAGCTGACAGTTTAAACCCCCCCACCCACCCCCAAAATCGTTCAGCTGTTCTGTGATTAAAAACCAAACAGCTTCTGGGCACAGACTTTAAATGAATATCTGAGGTCCAACACCTTCAAAAATCAGTCTGGAGAAGAAGAAAATGTAATAATTAAGTTAAAAACCAAGGTGACACTTCAAAATAAGTATTGAAATGGGGAGCCTTGGCAACGCTTCTGAAAAAGAAAAAGGAACTTAAAGGAGAAAGCTAGTTGCAATTTCTTCAGCCGTTTCCTTGTTTGTTATTACCCAGGGTACATTTACCCAGGGTACATTTACCCAGGGTACATTTACCCAGGGTACATTCAAGAACGCTTTAGCCTAAAAATTCATGAACACTCAAAACATTGTGTTGAATTAAAAACAGAGTTGGGCAGCTAGTTACCTGGTAACCCACCTGGTAGTTCTGGGAGGTGACCGGGGGAGGCGGGGGTGGGACGTCCGGCTGGCGTTGTGCGTAGCCGTAGTCTGCGGTGGCGTGCGCCGGCTGGTACCCGCCGTAGGCTGCGGCGGTGGCTGCGGCTGCCACGGCAACTGGGGCGGGCCTGGCTACAGCAACCGAGGCAGCGGTGGGAGCGTAGGCTGCTGCCACGGTGTGGGCAGCCACCGGTGCCTGGTGTACTGTGTAGCTGGCCACGGTGGTAGGGTGGGTGTAGGCCACCGCGCCCGGCTGCTGACTGGAGAAAAAGGAGGGCAGTATTAACAGCTGCGTGCCAATAGGCCAGAGTTCTGATTGCAGGTCGTCTGCGGTCCATAAAGCTAAACGGACAATCAGAGACTCACTGTGAGCTTCTTTTTCCACTTCATAAATGAAAAACTCCTTTTACATTTTTAGTTTCAATTCGCTGTGTCAGAAAAGTCTGTTTAACCCTTCTCCCGCTAGAATGAACGATACGCATCTTCTAGTGATCTATTGATAGGACAGGCACCTGTCAGTCAAAGCCAGCGATGACATGGGGAAAAAGAGCTGGTTTGTCAGTCTGCCCCGCCTCCTCGGTACCAGTGTTATTTGTTGTACGCCGTGGTTGCCCGCAGTCAAATGTATTTACAGAGCATTATGCTTCATCATAGTCTCCGGTGAGGGAATTTACATGTCTCATGTAAATGTAAGTGGTAATGAGTTGAAATCCACATTGTTTTTGTGGCTCATTGGTCTTTTGCATGATTCATAGGCCTATACAGCCACCGAGTTGGGCACCAAGGCTATTTTACTGTGCTTTGATGAGTGAACAGCGAGTGTGGACTAGGTTTATATATAAACAGGTGTGGAACTGAAGTCTATCCATCACAGAGGTCTGTTCAAAGCCCATGTTTTACACCTGCTTCATTCTCCAACCCGTCCGTTTATTACGACTGACGTCGTATAAAAGTGGGGGTGCATAATCTGTGTGGGTGTTGGGGTGGGGGTCCTCCCCCTGAAAATTTGTGCATTTTTAAAACCATTTTTCCTGCAATTCTATATGGTTTCTCAACAGGAAATCCATATTAACAGAACCCCTTCGTTTTTTTTGCCTCAATGTAAATAGGATCGACAAACTTCCTTCAAAGTCCCACCCACAGTGATTGACGGACAGGTCTGAAACCCTACCAACTGATAGTTTCAATGACACATTGGTTTCTTTACTCTGAAGTGTCCAGAGCAGCAGAGACAATGAAATGTATACATTTGAAGATCATCATTGTGGCAATTCATACACACAAATAGTATGTGGACACCGCTTCAAAATGTGTAGGTTCGGCCATTTCAGCCACACAAGTTTGCTAACAGGTGTATAAAAACACAAGCTCACAGTCATGCAATCTCCATAGACAAACATTGGCAGTAGAATGGCCTTAAGAGCTCACCATCATAGAATGCCACCTTTCCAACAAATCAGTTCGTCAAATGTCTGTCCTGCTAGAGCTGCCCCAGTCAACTGTGCCATTATTGTGAAGTGGAAATGTCTAGGAGCAACAACGGCTCAGCTGTGAAGTGGTAGGCCACACAAGCTCAAAAGAACAGGATGAACAGCCGAATGCTGATGCACAAAGTCTGTCCTCGGTTGCAAACTGCCTCTGGAAGCAACGTCAGCACAAGAACTGTTCGTCGGGAGCTTCATGAAATGGTTTTCCATGGCCGAGCAGCCGCACACAAACCTAAGATCACCATGCTCAAAGCCAAGCGCCGGCTGGAGTGGTGTAAAGCTTGCCGCCATTCCGGAGCTGCGGAAACGAATTATCTGGAGTGATGAATCACGCTTCACCATCTGGCAGTCCAACGGACAGATCTGGGTCTGGCGGATACGAGGATAACGCTATCTGCCCTAATGCATACTGCTGTCGTGTCTTTGGCTATGCCGGATTAAGTGATATGACATGCTATTCTATAAAATAATTTCTCCGTAATTAATATCACCTGACTGATCATGTAAATGTAATTAGAGAGTCGGGTACGACAAAATAATATTTATAGAGCTGTTATCTTCCGAAATAAACTCTTAAAGACCTAGTAATATTTTACATCAATATCAATCGTCATCTTAATTCAGTCTCATCTGAAAGTTGTAAAATTCTTGGTTATCTGCACGAACCCTGGCTAACAATTTGAATCAGCAATACAAAAATTGGGTTTAATTATTTTATTTACGAAATAGTCAAATTAAATCATAACTTGATTACAAAATTACGTCATAAAGGAAAAGGTCCCTAGCGGGCGGAACAGATATGACAGCTGGTTACACAAAGGAAAAGGTCTGGTTTGGAGTGAAAGAGCGGGAAGACTGAGGGACACAGGGAGAAGCTGTGCTATCGTAAATACAGTATCTTATGCATTCTAAATTACCGCCCATTTGGAAAAGGAAAATGCAATAAATATTTACTCTGAGCTGCGCTTCAGTAGGTTGGTGGTAGATGGAAGACAGTGTTGCCAAACCGAGTCCTTTGCATAATGTCTCTGGTGGTCAATTGGATACGTTGTAGTAACATCGTTGGGTGATAGATGGGATACTCTGTCTGTTCCTTCCAAACCCTCGTTTGCATCTGCTGTTGCTAACTCAACGGCTAGGAGCTATCACTTCTGTAGTGAATAAGAGTTCAAAGTCCATACCATTCGCAACCAAAGCTCACGCTGATGTGAGCTTTGTTCTGTAGTCATTATCTGAACCATTCTGACATAGGACCGTCATCCTACATCCTCGGAACAGGAAGTTATATTGTCAAGGGCTTATATAGGAAGGGAGAGGAGGGCGTGTTTGAAAAGTTTTATAGCCCACGTCCCTTCACAGGGGCGGGCCACTGATTGAGCAGAGCCCTGCCTTATGAAAACCTAAATCTCACATTTTAGAAGCTAAAAATCACATTTCATCCAATCACAAATAATTTCATAGTCAAACATTTAAATTGAACAACAATTCCATGTGAATCCGATAACTCTGATGTGTAGACTTTCCACTGTAGAGTTTATGTAATTTGATCATTGATGAGAATGTCTCAGATGACAACCGAACTGACATCATATTCATTAAGTATCACCGCACATGTTCCATTGGTCGGAATGCCAGAATATACACTGCTCAAAAAAATTCAAGGGAACACTAAAATAACACATCCTAGATCTGAATTAATGGAATATTCTTATTAAATACTTTTCTTTACATAGTTGAATGTGCTTACAACAAAATCACACAAATTATCAATGGAAATCAAATTTATCAACCCATGGAGGTCTGGATTTGGAGTCGCACAAAATTAAAGTGGAAAACCACACTACAGGCTGATCCAACTGATGTAATTTCCTTAAAACAAGTCAAAATGAGGCTAAGTAGTGTGTGTGTGGCCTCCACGTGCCTGTATGACCTCCCTACAACGCCTGGGTTTAACGGATGTGAAACAGCTAGCTCGTTAGCGGTGGTGCGAGCTAAATAGCGTTTCAAATTGGTGATGTCACTTGCTCTGAGACCTTGAAGTAGTAGTTCCCCTTGCTCTGCAAGGGCCGTGGCTTTTGTGGAGCGATGGGTAACGATGCTTCGTGGGTGACTGTTGTTGATGTGTGCAGAGGGTCCCTGGTTCTCGCCCGGGTATGGGCGAGGGGACGGTCTAAAATTACTGTTACATGGGCATGCTCCTGATGAGGTGGCGGATGGTCTCCTGAGAGATCTCCTCCCAGACCTGGACTAAAGCATCCGCCAACTCCTGGACAGTCTGTGGCGTTGGTGGATGGAGCGAGACATGATGTCCCAGATGTGCTCAATTGGATTCAGGTCTGGGGAAGGCCAGTCCATAGCATCAACGCCTTCCTTTTGCAGGAACTGCTGACACTCCAGCCACATGAGGTCTAGCATTGTCTTGCATTAGGAGGAACCCAGGGCCAACTGCACCAGCATATGGTCTCACAAGCGGTCTGAGGATCTCATCTCGGTACCTAATGGCAGTCAGGCTACGCCTGGCGAGCACATGGAGGGCTGTGCGGTCCCCCAAAGAAATGCCACCCCACACCATGACTGACCCACCACCAAACCGGTCATGCTGGAAGAGGTTGCAGGCAGCAGAACATTCTCCACGGAGTCTCCAGACTGTCACATGTGCTCAGTGTGAACCTGCTTTCATCTGTGAAGAGCACAGGGCGCCAGTGGCAAATTTTCCAATCTTGGTGTTCTCTGGCAAATGCCAAACGTCCTGCACGGTGTTGGGCTGTAAGCACAACCCCCACGTGTGGACGTCGGGCCCTCATACCACCCTCATGGAGTCTGTTTCTGATTATTTGAGCAGACACATGCACATTTGTGGCCTGCTGGAGGTCATTTTGCAGGGCTCTGGCAGTGCTCCTCCTGCTCCTCCTTGCACAAAGGCGGAGGTAGCGGTCCTGCTGCTAGGTTGTTGCCCTCCTACGGCCTCCTCCACGTCTCCTGATGTACTGGCCTGTCTCCTGGTAGCACCTACATGCTCTGGACACTACGCTGACAGACACAGCAAACCTTGCCACAGCTCGCATTGATGTTCCATCCTGGATGAGCTGCACTACCTGAGCCACATTGTGTGGGTTGTAGACTCAGTCTCATGCTTCCACTAGAGTGAAAGCACCGACAGCATTCAAAAGTAACCAAAACATCAGCCAGGAAGCATAGGAACTGAGAAGTGTTCTGTGGTCACCACCTGCAGAACCACTCCTTTATTGGGGGAGTCTTTCTAATTGCCTACAATTTCCACCTGTTGTCTATTCCATTTGCACAACAGCATGTGGAATTTATTGTCAATCAGTGTTGCTTCCTAAGTGGACAGTTTGATTTCACAGAAGTGTGATTGACTTGAGAGTTACATTGTGTTGTGTAAGTGTTCCCTAATTGCCTGTGTTTATATGGTCAGATTTTAATTTAAAGCCTTTAAGACATAACTCAATACGAAGTGGTAAAACATTCAAGTCTCAAACAATTAAATACATTCGAAAAGCTCTCAGAACCGGTCACATTTTCCAGTTATGTAAAATATATAAATAAAAAACTCATTAAAAAGTTTCCCCATCAATCTACACACAATACCCCATAATGACATCACAATACCCCATAATGATAAAGGAAGTTTGTAAAAACGTTTTCAAAAATAACTGAAGTATGACATTTACATGAGTGGGCGAGGGGACGGTCTAAAGTTACTGTTACATGGGCATGCTCCTGATGAGGTGGCGGATGGTCTCCTGAGGGATGCCCTTTACGCAGTACTTTGTTTAAGCACCTTTGGCAGCGATTACAGCCTCAAGTGTTTTTTGGGTATGTGCCTTTTACTGAGGGGTGGCTTCCGTCTGGCCACTCTACCATAAAGGCCCGATTGGTGGAGTGCTGCAGAGATGGTTGTCCTTCTGGAAGGTTCTCCCATCTCCACAGAAGAACTCTGGAGCTCTTTCAGAGTGACCATCACCTCCCTGACCAAGGCCATTCTCCCTCCCCTATTTGCTCAGCTTGGCCGGGCGGCCAGCTCTCGGAAGAGTCTTGGTGGCTCCAAACTGCTAAGAATGATGGACGTCACTGTGTTCTTGGGGATCTTCAATGCGGCCGACATTTGTTGGTACCCTTCTCCAGATCTGTGCCTCAACAGAGTCCTGTCTCAGAGCTCAAGGGACAATTCCTTTGACCTCATGGGTTGGTTTTCGCTCTGACATGCACTGTCAACTGTGGGACCTTTACAGGCGTGTGCCTTTCAAAACCATGTTCAATCAATTGAAGTTACCCCCAGGTGGACTCGAGTCAAGTTGTAGAAAGTTCAATGGAAACAAAATGCACCCGAATCTCAGAGCAAGGGGTCTGAATACTTATGTAAATACATGATTTATTTTTAAATACCTTTGCAAAAATTTCTAAAAACCTGTTTTTGCTTTTTCATTATGGGGTATATTGTGTAGATTGATGAGAAAACTATTCAAATCAATTTTAGAATAAGGTTGTAACATAAAATGCAGAAAGAGTGAAGGGTTCTGAATGCACTATTTACTGCCTTCAGCTCATTGCAAAGTGGTGTGATGCACTGAAGCCTACCTACCATTGCCTGTGCACTTTAATGGCCAATGGGAACCCGCGCTTCAATTGAACAATGAAAATAGTTCATTAAACCATCTAAAACCGTTAACACACAATTGCATTTAGAATTGTTGCGCAATGATTGGGCTTATAAAAAGCATAACTGTCAGAGGGCCGGGGCCACTGTCAGAGGGCCGGGGCCACTGTCAGAGGGGCGGGGCCACTGTCAGAGGGGCGGGGCCACTGTCAGAGAGGCTGGGGCGCCGCTGAGATTCAGTTCATAGTAGTTTATCAAAGCCTAACAAAAATCCACACAGCAATTTAATTCCACTATATTATACAAAAGTAACCTATTGACCGATAAGCATGACTGGTCAAATGCATGTCTATTGACTGGTATTTCCATCAATGAATTAAACAGCATTCTCTTGGACCCAGTTGGACACCCCCCCCCCAGACAAGACTAGCAGACAACAGTTTTAAAAATATTTAAATATCATCCAAACGTCGGCTATTCCAGTTTTAACGGAAACCCTGGCCGAGGCGATAACCAAAACTACCTACCAACACTACCTACCAACACAACGTCTCAATACTTAGAGTCATTTATATTGTAGAGTCGTGGCTTCTCTACTCCATAACACAATTCAAAAATCTGAGATGTAAAGTCAAGTATTAAATCATTTCTCTGTGGATTTCAGACTGGACTCAAAGGTAGTGATGGCAGGACGTCGTGTTTATTAAGAGTGGAACCATTTCAAAAGGAATCTTTGACAACACCGAGTCGGCAGGAACTGGTCATCGTGTGACTTGCAGAGGAGACGTCACTACATCAAAATGAGGAAACAGGTGTTGGACGTATTAGACAGAGAGGCAATATTCAGGAAAATCATTTGACGTTTGCTCTGATGACCAGCAGACCAAGAGGTCGGTTGGGTCAGGAAAAGCTTCCGAAAAAAGGCTCTGCGTGCAGAGAGATACACGCGAGAGCTTGTGGGTGGAGTCTGAGCAGCGGACACCATTTGGTAACATGATACCTCGCCGGTCCACGCATTTCTAGACTCCCAAATAACATTTTATTTATGACAATTTGTTAAAAAAATAAATATATATATATATATATAAATATAAATAATAAATAAAATAAATAAAATAAATATATATATATATATATATATTTTTTTTTTAAAGATTATATTTCACTAACAGTAACAATCAAATGCTTACAGGTACTTACAGGGGGGGCAGTGATCTGTTTTCCCATTTGATATAGGCAGATAGGAAACGTTAAAAACATTAAACATTACCACTAAGCTCATTTGAAAGAATTGCATATGTAAATACTAGCTAGGCCTACATGTATATCCAACCTAAACTTTCATTACATTGCCTTGTTCTTGTGCCGGGCCTGCCGGTCGCCGGGCCTGCCGGTCGCCGGGCCTGCCGGTCGCCGGGCCTGCCGGTCGCCGGGCCTGCCTGCCTGCCGGTCGCCGGGCCTGCCTGCCGGTCGCCGGGCCTGCCTGCCGGTCGCCGGGCCTGCCTGCCGGTCGCCGGGCCTGCCTGCCGGTCGCCGGGCCTGCCTGCCGGTCGCCGGGCCTGCCTGCCGGTCGCCTTTAAGCTTCCCAGATCTTCCCCATGCGAAATAAGATTCATAAAAAATAACTGGCCCTGGCAAATATTCCCGTAGCCTACAACATTATTCCAGTTTGATATGATGCTTCAATGTATTCACTCCCATAGGATTACGTTCTATTTTAATCTGATGTCACAGAGAGAAGGATCACGGCCACCAGCTGCGTTTACGGTGCATCAGTAGTTCGCTATTACTTCAGAAATACCCCGTTTGGTGGATTCTTATAAGACTACAATGTTAAGTTTATTGTTTGAACAATTGCTGAGATGATATATTTGGTTATCAAGGCAGTGTACGCTACCTTGATGCACAGCCTATAGATCAAGGAACCAAGCGACAACCACAGAGATCCTATTTAAATTATTCCTGGAGAAGCTATGTCATAAACACTCAACATTCCGGAATGGGAGCCATCTTGGTCAGGGAGATATCCAAAAGCCATCTAAAATGGGAATGAATGGCAGTAGAGACGTACAGTGGGGCAAAAAAAGTATTTAGTCAGCCACCAATTGTGCAAGTTCTCTTACTTAAAAAGATCAGGCCCCCCCCCCCCCCCCCCCAGGGCTGTGCAAGGAATGACACGGTGTCTCAAATTTCAGGTAGCACAAAAAGTACGTTGAATGCCGGAGTGTATGACAAAGAGCCGTCCGTTTTGTGATGTAAAAAAACTGCATTGTACTAGAGGGTGCAACAGGTTGTGAACCACAGTTCAGGACATATTGGGGTTTTGGGTGTCACGGTTCGGTATAGCAGGAAAACTAAATGCCAACAGCTGCTGTGGTTAATTTAAGAAAAAATAAATATTAAATATTTTAATATATTAAGTGTTGGTTTTCCTGATAATCATCATGAGTCAATGTCTGATGATCGTACCATCAGGAATAACTCATTTTATTAAATTTAAAAAACAAGGTTATTGAAACAATAAAATACATTGCAATATGGGTGTGAAATCAATGTTAAGCATGGCTCGGACTTTCACAAGGTGCTGAAACAACCCATTATTCTCGACCACCGAGAATAGACGCATATCTGCGCCCATTATCAAATTGTAATTTCTTTGGCCCCCGGTAAGAATCAGCTACAAAAGGGCTGCTTGAATGCAGAGGGGAGACGGATGTTGGCGTTAATGTGTCAACATGTTGTTTGAGGAGTTGACAGATGCATCGTTGACTTACTCTATCCGTCGCCGTTGTAATCTACTGGGAAGCCAAAATGTTCCCAAACTGGACATTTAAACGATGAGAATCCTCCTTGTTTATCCACCCCACCATCATACAGGGGTGGCAGGGTAGCCTAGTGGTTAGAGTGACACAGGGGCCAAGTGGATGGTCTCATGCAGGGAATGAGAACCAGGAATTAAGCACCACAGCCAGACCCCCCCCCTTATATACAGTGCATTCAGAAAGTATTCAGACCTTGCCCACATTTTGTTACATCACAGCCTTATTCTAAAATGGATTAAATCAAACAATTTATCTACACCCGATACCCCATAATGACGAAGTGAAAACAGGGAACCACAAGGTGGTTTCAGCACCTTGTGAAAGTCTGCTCGTGTAAATCTGAGCTTTTAATTTAAAAAAAAAACATCTGGATATTCTGTTTTAACTAGAGCCTATGTGTACGTTGTAATCTAAATGTACATCTTAATTGGTGCATTTCAAACTGTCATTTCTTTATGTGAGGTGCAGCTGGGAACCAGTTCTGTATTTATTTACCTTTTATTTAACCAAGCAAGTCAGTTAAGAACAAATTCTTATTTTCAATGACGGCCTAGGAACAGTGGGGTGAACTGCCTGTTCAGGGGCAGAACGACAGATTTGTACCTTGTCAGCTCTGGGATTTGAACTTGCAACCTTTCGTTTACAAGCCCAACAGTTTCACTCCTCTTCGCTGATTGGCAGGGTGATCCACCCAAAAGTGTAATAATAGACAGATTATTGTACGCGTCTCCATCTGAAATTACAGATTTTAAAAAAGGTAGGATTAAAAATAAAAAGGAAAAATCTCATCCATTTGGGAATCATTCAACCTTTTAAGATGAACGGAAACAGAACACCAGGGGGACAAAATTCAGGGCATTAAGGCGGATCTAACCCCAATTCAGGGCATTAAAGCGGATCTGCACCCAATTCAGGGCATTAAAGCGGATCTAACCCCAATTCAGGGCATTAAAGCGGATCTAACCCCAATTCAGGGCATTAAAGCGGATCTAAACCCAATTCAAGGCATTAAAGCGGATCTAAACCCAATTCAAGGCATTAAAGCGGATCTAAACCCAATTCAAGGCGGCCATATAACAGCGAGATGTTTACAGTTTACTTTTAGAGGAAAATATGACAAGTACCTAGCTTAGTGGGTGACAGCAAGATGCTTAGTGGGTGACAGCAAGATAGCGAAATCGCTTAGTTACGGCAAACACATTGTGTCAAATAGATCTTTTCAGCTGTCACGCTAGGTAAACATGTCACGCTAGGTAAACATCTCACGCTAGGTAAACATCTCAAGATAGGTAAACATCTCACGCTAGGTAAACATCTCACGCTAGGTAAACATCTCACGCTAGGTAAACATTTCAGCTAGGTAAACATCTCACGCTAGGTAAACATCTCACGCTAGGTAAACATCTCACGCTAGGTAAACATCTCACGCTAGGTAAACATCTCACGCTAGGTAAACATCTCACGCTAGGTAAACATCTCACGCTAGGTAAACATCTCACGCTAGGTAAACATCTCACGCTAGGTAAACATCTCACGCTAGGTAAACATCTCACGCTAGGTAAACATCTCACGCTAGGTAAACAGCATGCAAAGAAGTTGACCGTCAGCTGAATAACTTGCCGTCAGATTTGATAAGTTAAAATCATATGGCAACTCCACAAAAAAAAAAAAAAAAAAAAAAGAGGCTATTCTCATTGAATGAAATGTCTAAAACAGAATACAAACCCCAGAAACATAAATCATGAAAATGGTCAATTTGGTGAAAGTCTGTTCTCTCAGTGGGTAAAATACTAAATGTTATCCATGATTTAACGTCTAAGTGGGCCGCATGTAAGAATCAGTCAATTGTGTAGGAACATAATCATAACTATATAATTCGGGTCCCTGGAGAATTACTCACATTTCATAGCACTTTTAAAACAATGACCTGCACTCCAGGGTGGCTATAAAAATACATTATAAACCAATAAAACGGTATGGCCATATACACACACACAGAACACTTTATATCAGGATACATACATACATACATACATACATACATATCTGAGGTAAACTGGGGGTGTGCATCTTTCAAAATCTACACTTAAAACAAAACAATTTCAATGATTTTTACTGAGTTAATTCAAATAAGGAAATTAAACCAATTCAGACCCAATATATGGATTTCACATGACTGAATATAGACCTGCTTCGGTTGGTCACAGATTCCTTAATAACAAGTTAGGGGGTGTGGATCAGAAAACCAGTCAGTATCTGGTGTGACCACCATTTGCGTCATGCAGCGAGACACATCTCCTTCACAGAGCGGATCAGGCTGTTGATTGTGGAATGTTTTTCCCACTCCTCTTCATTGGCAAGACCCTGAGAAGGATGACGAGCACGCAGATTAGCTTCCCCGAGACAGTTTGTGCAGAAATTCTTCAGTTGTGCAAACCCAGTGTCATTAGCTGTACGGGTGGCTGGTCTCAGACAATCCAGCAAGTGTAGAAGTCAGATGTTGAAGTCCTGGGCTGCCGTGGTCTGCGGTTGTGGCCAGTTGGACATACTGCCAAATTATCTCAAAAACGATGTTGGCGGTAGCTTATGGTAGAGAAACTGCTGCCGTACATTGCTGCAGTGAGCCAAATGTCAAAAATCCCTCAACTTGAAACATCTGGAGTTGTGTGACAAAACAGCACTTTAAAACTGGCCTTTAAAATTGTCCCCATCACAAGGTGCACCTGTGTAATGATCCTGCCGTTTAATCAGCTTCTTGATATGCCACACCTGTCAGGTGGACGGATTATCTTGGCGAAGGAGAAACGCTCACTAAAAAAGGGATGTAAAACAAATTTGTGCACAATTTAAGAGAAATACACCCGTGTGCAGGAACATTTCTGGTATTTTTACATTTCAGCTCCTCAAACATGGGACCCACCACATGTATATTTTTATTCAGATATTCTCAGGCGCCGAGACTATACGTTTTAGTTTGAAACAACTCTGGTTTGATTAGAGGAACAAATCAATGCACTGACATGTTTTTTTAAATTTTATTTCACCTTTATTTAACCAGGTAGGCACCAACATGCTGCATACACACATCCATTTTCCATTCTAAATTAATACCTGCTGCGGATGGATCTGTCCATCCCCAACTGAACCATAAGGGAGACTAGGCATCTACCACTATCAAATTTGTCCACCCACTTTGGTTATGAAATCACCCACTAATTAACATTTACATTTAAGTCATTTAGCAGACGCTCTTATCCAGAGAATTAACATGTCCTTTTTGCACTAGTAATACACACTCCACAAATGTTTTGTTAAAAAAACTATAGTTTCGGCAAGTCGGTTAAGACATCTACTTTGTGCATGACAGAAGTAATTTTTCCAACAATTGTTTACAGACAGATTATTTCACTGCATCATAATTCCAGTGGGTCAGAAGTTTACATACACTAAGTTGACTGTGCCTTTAAACGGCTTGGAAAATTCCAGAAGATGATGTCACGGCTTTAGAAGCTTCTGATAGGCTAATTGACATCATTTGAGTCAATTGGGGGTGTACCTGTGGATGTATTTCAAGGCCTACCTTCAAACTCAGTGCCTCTTTGCTTGACATCATGGGAAAATCAAAAGAACTCAGCCAAGACTTCAGAAAGAAATTGTAGACCTCCACAAGTCTGGTTAGTCCTTGGGAACAATTTCCAAACACCTGAAGGTAACACTTTCATCTGTACAAACAATAGTACGCAAATAAACACCATGGGACCACACAGCCATCATACCGCTCAGGAAGGAGACACGTTCTGTCTCCTAGAGATGAACGTACTTTGGTGTGAAAAGTGCAAATCAATCCCAGAACAGCAGCAAAGGACCTTGTGACGATGCTGGAGGAAACCGGTACAAAAGTATCTATATCCACAGTAAAACGAGTCCTGTATCGACATAACCTGAAAGGCCGCTAGCAAGGAAGAAGCCACTGCTCCAAAACCACCATAAAAAAGCCAGACTACGGTTTGTAACTGCACATGGGGACAAAGATCATACTTTTGGAAAAACATCCTCTGGTCTGATGAAACAAAAATAGAACTGTTTGGCCATAATGACCATCGTTATGTTTGGAGAAAAAAGGGGGAGGCTTGCAAGCCGAAGAACATCATCCCGACCGTGAAGCACGGGGGTGGCAGCATCATGTTGTGGTGGTGTTTTGCTACAGGAGGGACTGGTGCACTTTACGAAATAGATGGCATCATGAGGGAGGAAAATGATGAGGATATATTGAAGTAACATCCCAAGACATCAGACAGGAAGTTAAAGCTTGGTCGCAAATGAGTCTTCCAAATGGACAATGACCCCAAGCCTGCTTCCAAAGTTGTGGCAAAATGGCTTAAGGACAACAAAGTCAAGGTATTGGAGTGGCCAACAAAGCCCGGACCTCAATCCTATAGAAAATGTGTGAGCAGAACTGAAAAAGAATGTGCGAGCAAGGAAGCCTACAAACCTAACTCAGTTACACCAGCTCTGTCAGGAGCTTATGGAAGGCTACCTGAAACATTTGACCCAAGTTAAACAGTTTAAGGCAATGCTACCAAATACTAATTGAGTGTAAGCTTCTGACCCACTGGGAATGTGATGAAAGAATTAAAAGCTGAAATAATTCTCTACTATTATTCTGACATTTCACATTCTTAAAATAAAGTGGTGATCCTAACTGACCTAAGAAATATATATTTTTTTTACCAGGATCAAATGTCAGGAATTGTGAACTGAGTTTAAATGTATTTGGCTAAGGTGTATGTAAACTTCAACTGTGTTGTGGGAAGCTTGTGGATGGCGATTGCATCATCCCATCTGGACAAGAGGATTACCTACGTAAGAATGCTGTTCATTGACTATGCACACACACACACACTGCCCTAACCCATCTGGACAAGAGGAATACCTATGCGAGAATGCTGTTCAGTGACTACAGCTCAGCATTCAACACCATAGTACCCCCCAAGCTCATCAAGCTCGAGGACCTGGGTCTGAACCGGGCTCTGTGCAACTGGATCCTGGACGCCCCCAGGTGGTAAAGGTAGGAAACATCTCCACTTTGCTGATCCTCAACACTGGGGCCCCACAAGGGTGTGCTCAGCCCCCTCCTGTACTCCCTGTTCACCCATGACTGCGTGGACACCACACCAACTCCATCAAGACACAACAGTAGTGGGCATGATTACCAACAAGACAGCCTACAGGGAGGAGGTGAGGCACTCAAAGTGTGGTGTCAGGAAAACAACCTCCCACTCAACGTCAACAAAACAGATGATCGTGGAGGGAGCACCCCCCTATCCCCGGACAGCAGTGGATAAGGTGGAACGTTTTAAAGTTCCTCAGCATACACATCACTGACAAAGTGAATTGGTCCACCCACACAGAGTGTGCTAAGCGCCACGTCAACCTCAGGAGGCTGGAGTAATTTGGCTTGTCACCTAAACTTTTACAGAGGCACAATTGAGAGCATCCTGTTGGGCTGTATCACTGCCTGGTACGGCAACTGCACGGCTCTCCCGAAGGTGGTGCGGTCTGCCCAACGCATCACCGGGGGCAAACTACCTGCCCTCCAGGACACCTACAGCACCAGATGTCACAAGAAGGCCAAAAACTAGTCACTTTAATGTTTACATACCTTGCACTACTCATCTCATATGTATATACTGTATTCTATACCATCTACTGCATCTTAGACTATTACCGCCCTCTCATTTCTCATCCATATATTCTTACTCCATTAGGTATGTGTTGTGGAATTGTTAGATACTGATGCACTGTCGGAACTAGAAGCACAAGCATTTCGCTACACTCGCAATAACACCTGCTAACCATGTGTATGTAACCAATAACATATGTTATTATTTCTAGCTAGGGTTACTTTTAGGAGTTAACTGTTACCTGAACATGCTAAGTAGTTGCTCGTGGTTGAAAAATGGCTAATTAGCTAAAATATTAAAGTTGTGCATGATAAGATTTTAACTCACTAGACATTCAGTATATACACCCATCCATTCACCCACCCTGGGTTTCTGCCTTAAGTAACCATACCAAAACGTAACATCATACTAATTACTTGTGTCCCGGAATCACGTTTACTATGTTACATCTAGTCAATGAGACCAGGCTGCCTCCATCTTTGCACTCCCAAAATATTGTTTAGAATGATGGGGACGCTATAGAAATGCATTTATTAATGTCTACATTCATTCAATTAGACACCATATTGTTTCAGGTTTATTACAGGTGCTGGCTACAGAACTCAGAACTCTACATATATCAAAATATGGGTTGGACTTCGTTGTCCGTGAGACGAGAACAACATGCTCTCCTGTTTGTCTATAAAGAATCATTCTGAATAAACTACCTTCTTATTTATCATCGGTCATCAATATTAGGATTCCTAAAACCAGGTCTCACGCATGGATTCCACGTGAGGCCCATGTGGTTTCCACAGAGTTGGTTATGGCTGTCTTTTCCTGTTACACTCCTTGCCTATGGAATAGCCTGCAGACTAAACTTAAACCTGAGACTCTTGTCACCCATTTTAAATATTTATTGGAGGATTTTTATTTTCATATTGCTTGTAACTGTTTTGGGTAATGCAAGTTCTTGTGCTGTTAGGTTATTCCACTAACAGGTTATTCCCCTATGTGTAAAATGTAATCTGTTGCTGTATGTTTTTGTGTTATCTGTGACAGTTGTGTTTGTCTTGTGTAGTTTCTTAAATCATTGGACCTAAACTGTATATGTGTAAACATGTATATGCAGGGCCCAGCTGTAAAAGAGACAGTGGTCTCGTTCTATGTTCCTTGTTGAAAAAAAAAGTAAAATAATAAATGTTTAATTATGAGTTTAAAAAAAACATAAAGATGCCTAAAAACATTTTCCTTAAAGTATATATTTTTTTGATGACCAATGTTAACATCCTCAACTACAGAAAAAATACATGTTCATTTTTATCCTTGAAATATTTAAAGTTGTAATAAGAGTAGAATTTCATTCATCACTATGGATGACTGCTCCTACGGGACAGTGCCAATATGGCTGACCAGTGGCCTTCAAAACCCTCTCATGTCCAATACAAAGCATCAGGAACACAGGATTTATATACACGTTGCTTACTAACCCCCTTCAGAAGATTCGGACAAATTACTAGGCAGACTTGATCCACTCAATCAGTACAATAACGTCAAGACATTTCACAGAAGTAACCATTTCTGTTCTAGTACCGGAAAAAGCACCGAATTTCTTTATAAAACATACACAGCACTACAATCTGTAGCTACTGTTGAACGGGTGTCATGTGTAACCTCCGACTGTAACGTAGGAGACGTGAGAAACGTACAATTCAACTCGAGAATCGATACCCCTCGAAATCCTCGTCAATGAGAATAAAAGACCCTTGTTCTTAATTAAACTGGCCAGCCACTGGCTCCGCAGAATACTTACTATTATCACCCCCTCCCCCAACCTGAAACAATAGCAACCTAACTATGGGTTTGGAGGGGGGGGGGTGTATCTGAACTGACAGTAAATTGGTGTCGTACGGTGATGGATCGCATCTCCCAATGCGTCGTTTCTTACCTGTACTGCGCGGCAGCACCGTGGGTAAATCCAAAGTAGTTGCCGGTAGCCATTTTAGCATCTTCACCTAGCCGGCTGGGCACTGCAGAATAGATATATGGAGGGTAAACGGTAGGCTAGCTAGTTAACAGCTATACCCCCCCCGCATTAGCGCAAAGAGAGCTCCTCAAATCCAACACCCACCGACCCAAAACCAAGCTTTCCTCGTAAACATGATAAATAAATGAATAGTTTTTAAAAATATATATATTTATTTGTTTTTCATAAAGATTTACTCACCATAGGTGAAGGAGACCACTGGACATATGGGAATCATTGGTTCGTGTTTCTCAGACTACGAACTCTGACTCATAACCCTGCGGATGGTATTTATATGAGAAGGTCGGACCAGGAAATGGATCCGCACATGCGCTGTACACACGGACATGATGGGATTTGTAGTTCTTACTAGGCCGAATCATTTGTTTTCCTCAAGGTCAGATGACTGTGCCACAAAATTATATCAAATCATAGACTCTTTATAGGAAATGTGTCTATATGCGTTGGGGTCTAAGTAACTGTTACAAGGAAAGTAACACCATTCATTCGTTATATTTTTCTCTTAGAGTAGTATAATATGCCATAGCAGATGCTTTTATGACATACGTGGTTCGAAGCCATGCATGATGATGAGAGAGCAGAGGACGGATTTAGCACAGTGGGATAACGGTCCGGGAGTTTTTGCTAGCCACTGAACTTCTGCTTCTGTGTTGCTTGTGTAACGGATGTGAAACTGCTAGCTTAGTTAACGGTGGTGCAGCGCTAAATAACGTTTCAACCGGTGACGTCAGTTGCTCTGAGATCTTGAAGTAGTGGTTCCCCTTTGCTCTGCGAGGGCCGCGGCTTTTTGTGGAGCGATGGGTAACACAGAGTACCAGTACTGAGTCTATGATAACTTTGTTATATACACAGAGTACCAGTACTGAGTCTATGATATCTTGGTTATATACACAGAGTACCAGTACTGAGTCTATGATATCTTGGTTATATACACAGAGTACCAGTACTGAGTCTATGATAACTTGGTTATATACACAGAGTACCAGTACTGAGTCTATGATAACTTGGTTATATACACAGAGTACCAGTACTGAGTCTATGATAACTTGGTTATATACACAGAGTACCAGTACTGAGTCAATGTGCAGGGGTACATGGTAATTGAGGTAAATATGTACAAATAACTAAATATGTACATAATAAATAGTAGCAGCAACGTATGTGATGAGTTATGTTGTCCAAAAAGGGTCAATGCAGATAGTCTGGGTAACTATTTGGTTAACTATTTAACTAAGTATTTAGCAGTCCAATGGCTTGTGGGTAAAATCTGTTGGTTCTAAACTTGGTGCGTCGGTACCGCTTGCCATGCAGAAGCAGAGAGAACAGTCTATGACTTGGGTGGCTGGAGTCTTTCAACATTTTAGAGTCTTCCTCTGACTCCCGCTTGGTATAGAGGTTCTGGAAGGTCGGAAGCTCGGCCCCAGTGATGTTCTGGGCTGTATGCACCGTGTGGTAGGATGCTTAAGCAAATGTCATACCAGGCGGTGATGCAGCCAGTCAAGATGCTCTCAATGGTACAGCTGTAGATCTTTTTCAGGATTTGAGGACCCACGCCAAATCTTTTCAACCTCCTATGGGGAAGAGGCGTTGTCGTGCCCTCGACTGTATTGATGTGTGTGGACCATGATAGGTCCTTAGTGATGTGGACATCGAGGAGCATGAAGCTCTCAAGCGGCTCCACTAAAGCCCTGTCAAAACAAACAAAGTTTATTGGTCACGTACACAGTTCAGCAGATGTTATAGCGGGTGCAGCGAAATGCTTATGTTACTGGCTCCTAACAGTAAAATGTCAAACAGGAAATAATTTAAATAAAATAAAAAGTTTACAAATAACAAAAAAAATATATCAAAAACATCAGGACGAATCCAATTAACAACACAAATAGCATATAGCGTATAGCAAATAGCATATAGCATATAGCATATGTATATAAACACCAGGAACATTTACACAAGATCAGCTCAGAATGTACAGGAGGTTGGTGGCACTTTATTTTATTTATTTATTATTTTATTTATTTTTTTCACCTTTATTTAACCAGGTAGGCCAGTTGAGAGCAATTTCTCATTTACAACTGCGACTTGGCCAAGATAAAGCAAAGCAGTGCGACAAAAACAACACAGAGTTACACATGGAATAAACTGTCATGTTTGTCATTTATTATCATGTCTTGTCCCTGTGCTCCCCATTCTATTCGTTTCCCTCTGCTGGTCTTATTAGGTTCTTTCCCTCTTTCTATCCCTCTCTCTCCCCCTCCCTCTCTCACTCTCTCGCTCTCTCTTCTCTCTATCGTTCCGTTCCTGCTCCCAGCTGTTCCTATTCCCCTAATCATCATTTAGTCTTCCCACACCTGTTCCCGATCCTTTCCCCTGATTGGAGTCCCTATTTATTCCTTTGTGTTCCGTTCCTGTCCCGTCGGTTCCTTGTTTAGTATTCACCGTGCTGTGATTGTGTTTCGCCCTGTCCTGTCGTGTTTTTTGCCTTCATCAGATGCTGCGTGTGAGCAGGTGTCTCTGTCAACTACGGCCTGCGCCTACCCGAAGCGACCTGCAGTCTGTGGCCGCTTCTCTTGTTATTCCCCTCTACAGACTAGAGGATTTCTGTTATTCCCTGTTTGGACTTGAATAAACTCTGTTTCTGTTAAGTCGCTTTTGGGTCCTCTATCACCTGCATGACATAAACAAGCGTACAGTCAATAACACAATAGAAAAATCTATGTACAGTGTGTGCAAATGTAGTAAGATAAGGGAGGTAAGGCAATAAATAGGCCATAGTGGTGAAATAATTACAATTTAGCAAATAAACACTGGAGTGATAGGTGTGCAGAAGATGAATGTGCAAGTAGAGATACTGGGATGTAAAGGAGCAAACAATAAATGAAATAAATAACAATATGGGGATGAGGTAGTTGGATGGGCTATTTACAGATGGGCTATGTACAGGTGCAGTGATCTGTGAGCTGCTCTGACAGCTGATGCTTAAAGTTAGTGAGGGAAATATGAGTCTCCAGCTTCAGTGATTTTTGCAATTCGTTCCAGTCAATAGCAGCAGAAAACTGGAAGGAATGGTGGCCAAAGTAGGTGTTTGGGGATGACCAGTGAGTTAAACCTGCTGAAGCGTGTGCTACAGGTGGGTGTTGCTATCGTGACCAGTGAGCTGAGGTAAGGCGGAGCTTTACCTAGCATAGACTTATAGATGACCTGGAGCCAGTGGGTCTGGCGATGAATATGTAGCGAGGGACAGCCGACTAGAGCATACAGGTCGCAGTGGTGGGTGGTATAATGGGCTTGGTGACAAAACGGATTGCATTGTGATAGACTGCATCCAGTTTGCTGAGCAGAGTATTGGAAGCTATTTTGTAAATTGCATCGGCGAAATCGAGGATCGGTAGGATAGTCAGTTTTACGAGGGTATGTTTGGTGGCGTGAATGAAGGAGGCTTTGTTGCGAAATAGGATGTCAATTCTAGATTTAATTTTGGATTGGAGATGTTTAATATGAGTCTGGAAGGAGAGTTAACAGTCTTGCCAGACACCTAGGTATTTGTAGTTGTCCACATATTCTAAGTCAGAACTGTCCAGAATAGTGATGCTAGTCGGGCGGGCAGGTGTGGGCAGTGAACTGTTGAAGAGCATGCGTTTAGTTTTACTAGCATTTAAGAGCAGTTGGAGGCCACAGAAGGAGTGTTGTATGGCATTGAATCTCGTCTGGAGGTTAGTTAACACAGTGTCCAAAGAAGGACCAGATGTATACAGAATGGTGTCGTCTGCGTAGAGATGGATCAAGGAATCACCAGCAGCAAGAGCGACATCATTGATTTATACAGAGAAAAGAGTCGGCCCGAGAATTGAACCCTGTGGTGCCCCCATAGAGACTGACAGAGGTCCAGACAACAGGCCCTCTGATTTGACACACTGAACCCTGTCTGCGAAGTAGTTGGTCATTTCAGAAACCAAGGCTGTTGAGTCTGCCGATAAGGATATGGTGTTTGACAGAGTCGAAAGCCTTGGCCAGGTCGATGAAGACAGCTGCACAGTACTGCCGTTTATCAATGGCGGTTAAGATATCGTTTAGGACCTTGAGCGTGGCTGAGGTGCACTCATGACCAGCTCTGAAACCAGATTGCACAGCGGAAAAGGTACGGTGGGATTCGAAGTTATCTGTGATCTGTTTATTAACTTTGCTTTCGAAGACTTTAGAAAGACAGGGTAGGATAGAAATAGGTCTGTAACAGTTTGGGTCTACAGTGTTTCCCCCTTTGAAGAGGGGGATGACCGCGGCAGCTTTCCAATCTTTAGGAATCTCAGACGATACAAAAGCGTGGTTGAACAGGCTGGTAATAGGGGTTGCAACAATGGCAACGGATAATTTTAGAAAGAGAGGGTCCAGATTGTCTAGCCCAGCTGATTTGTACGGGTCCAGGTTTTGCAGCTCTTTCAGAACATCTATCTGGATTTGGGTGAAAGAGAAACTGGGGAGGCTTGGGCATGTAAGCTGCGGGGAGGGGGGTATGGAGCTGAGCTGAGATCAGCTAAGAATGATATGTACAGCACAGGAGGTTGGTGGCACCTTAATTGGGGAGGACGGGCTCGTGGTAATGGCTGGAGTGGAATCAATGGAATGGTATCAAATACATCACCAGCAGTTGAAGAACAGTTTGGGGAAACGTATCATTCAGTACAAACCATCACGCACGGTATCAAACGTTGAATCGAAACTGAACGCACAAAAGGGAGTGAAGTCTAACTCATGAACTCATTTGATGAGTGCCAAGGCTTTTAGCTCAGTGGAGCTCAGGAAACTAGGGTTTGAACCAATACATTGTTTTAATTGATCAGTCAGCTAAATAGGTGGTTCAGCAGCCAGAATGTTGTTAGTTTAAGTTTAAGTTGTATTCAAATTGACAATAGAGTCTGTATTTTAATCAATTATATTATATAATATTCAACTGCACTACATACATAAAAAATGTATCCGAATACAATATGATATATTATGTTGACTGTTTATAGATTTATTAATATGGTGCAGATACATGATGTGAGTGTGACCATTCAGAGTCAATGCGTCCGTCCTCCGGAAACAATGAAACTACATTTCCCAGAACTGCATCGGTTCGCGCTAATCAAAAGCACAAGCTTCCGGACCTCGCTTGCTAAATGAACCAACCATAAATCTTTAGCATCTCTCCATACTGCCTGCCTGTATCAACTGATCCTTCTTATTCATTCATTCAAAAAAACAACAACAGGTAAATTTTATTTTTGTACCGGGTCAAGAAATGACAATGCACAGACACACCTGCTCAAATCTTTGGCTATTTTAACCGCAAGAGGTGGCAGTCGGCACTAACGTTAGTTCTCTAGCTAGCTGGTCATTCGTGCATGTGTTAAGTTATATTCCCGTTAACTAGCTAGTTAACGTGTTAGGACATTTTTTTAAAGCTACCTAGTTTAGCTTGTTATTTCACCCACGAGTAATCTAATTATAATATAATAACACACAGAAATACGAGCCTTTGGGTCATTAATAGAGGTTAGTCGGGATTGAAGCTTTCACCTGCAGTAACAAGGCAAGGGAACTTTTAAATTCCTCCTATGCCATGAAAACCCAAACCTTTTGGTAGGTCATATTATATTATTATTATTATTATTATAAGTCTGTAATGTACTGATGGACGGCCATTACAAACTATACTGCTATAGACCACTGTGTCTATGACGTGTTTAGTGTTGGTATACACAGTCCTCCATGTGGATACCTGGTGGCAGTGTTGAACATCACATGGCTGCTACTCTTAATGGCGATGTCCTTGTTTCCTAGCAGAATGCCCAAATCAAGGGAAGTGGTGTCATCCACGTCTGGTAGTGACTCTGACAGTGAGGTGGAGAAGACCAAGGTGTGTGTCTTGGGAAAGGGGGGAGGGGGGGTGGAGATTAAACAAATGGTGTCCTGTGCTGTGACTACCGAAGCCCTCCTCCCTATAACTGGACATGTGTTTCAGGCCAAGAGAAAGAAGGCCAGTGCTCCACCAGAGAAGCCCGAGGCCAAGAAACCGAAGCTGAGTGGAGAGGGCTCTCGACCTGGCGCAGGAGGGTCCTCTAAGGCTGCAGACAGCAAAACGGAGGATGGCATGTTCCAGGTTAGTGATTTCTGGGTTACAGACGCAGGTAATGCTGCTACGGCTACATTATCGGACTGTTACAGATGCAGGTAATGCTGCTACGGCTACATTATCGGACTGTTACAGACGCAGGTAATGCTGCTACGGCTACATTATTGGACTGTTACAGATGCTGCTACGGCTACATTATCGGACTGTTACAGATACTGCTACGGCTACATTATCGGACTGTTACAGATACTGCTACGGCTACATTATCGGACTGTTACAGATACTGCTACAGCTACATTATCGGACTGTTACAGATACGGCTACATTATCGGACTGTTACAGATGCTGCTTACGGCTACATTATCGGACTGTTACAGATGCTGCTTACGGCTACATTATCGGACTGTGACAGATACTGCTACGGCTACATTATCGGACTGTTACAGATACTGCTATGGCTATATTATCGGACTGTTACAGATACTGCTACGGCTACATTATCGGACTCTTACAGATACTGCTACGGCTACATTATCAGACTGTTACAGATACTGCTACGGCTACATTATCGGACTCTTACAGATACTGCTATGGCTACATTATCGGACTGTTACAGACGCAGGTAATGCTGCTACGGCTACATTATCGGACTGTTACAGATACTGCTACGGCTACATTATCAGACTGTTACAGATGCTGCTACGGCTACATTATCGGACTGTTACAGATACTGCTACGGCTACATTATCGGACTGTTACAGATACGGCTACATTATCGGACTGTTACAGATGCTGCTTACGGCGACATTATCGGACTGTGACAGATACAGCTACGGCTACATTATCGGACTGTTACAGATGCTGCTACGGCTACATTATCGGACTGTTACAGATACTGCTACGGCTACATTATCAGACTGTTACAGATACGGCTACATTATCGGACTGTGACAGATGCTGCTTACGGCGACATTATCGGACTGTGACAGATGCTGCTATGGCTACATTATTGGACTGTTACAGATGCTGCTATGGCTACATTATTGGACTGTTACAGATGCTGCTATGGCTACATTATTGGACTGTTACAGATACTGCTACGGCTACATTATCGGACTGTTACAGACGCAGGTAATGCAACTACGGCTACATTATCGGACTGTTACAGACGCAGGTAATGCTGCTACGGCTACATTATCGGACTGTTACAGATGCTGCTACGGCTACATTATCGGACTGTTGCAGATACTGCTACGGCCACATTATCGGACTGTTACAGATGCAGGTAATGCAATTACGGCTACATTATCGGACTGTTACAGACGCTACATTATCGGACTGTTACAGACACAGGTAATGCCACTATGGCAACATTATCGGACTGTTACAGACGCTACATTATCGGACTGTTACATACGCAGGTAATGCCGCTACTGCTACAGGGTCGGACTGTTAGACGCGGATAATGCTGTTCGGCTACATGATCAGACTGTTACAAGACGCGGATAATGCTGTTACGGCTACAGGGTCGGACTTAGATGTGATGTCATCGCTGTTCCTACTTGGCAGTGTAGTGTCGTCCCTATCTCGACTCACTGTCTGTACAACTGAGCTGAGCCCTTTGCCCCATCGCAAAAACACACGTGACTTCTAGCTTGACAACATTACTAGCCAGTCGCGCCACATAAAGAGGTAGCAATACGGTAACACATGTCCCCCCCCCCCGGGGAAGAAAAGAGTGAGCTTGATTGGTCTGTTTTGTGTGTTCCAGATTGGGAGAATGCGATACGTCAGTGTGAGGGAGTTTAAAGGGAAGTGTTTAGTTGACATCAGAGAGTACTGGATGAACCAGGACGGGGAAATGAAGCCCGGCAAAAAAGGTACGACACCCAGAGAACTGCTGTCAAATGGTAGTCATGGAAACTGAACCGTTGTCATTTTAATAGGCCCGCCTTGAGGTACTGAACATGCCAACTTCCTGTCTGTGACACAGATATTCAAGCCCGTTTATTACAGTGTCCTAGTCATCCTCTTCTGTAATTGTACCATGGCCCTGTTCTGTTATAATCTCCACCCCTCATAACCTGGTTCCTCTCTAGGTTTATAATCTCCACCCCTCATAGCCTGGTTCCTCTCTAGGTTTATAATCTCCACCCCTCATAGCCTGGTTCCTCTCTAGGTTTATAATCTCCACCCCTCATAGCCTGGTTCCTCTCTAGGTTTATAATCTCCACCCCTCATAGCCTGGTTCCTCTCTAGGTTTATAATCTCCACCCCTCATAGCCTGGTTCCTCTCTAGGTTTATAATCTCCACCCCTCATAGCCTGGTTCCTCTCTAGGTTTATAATCTCCACCCCTCATAGCCTGGTTCCTCTCTAGGTTTATAATCTCCACCCGGTACAGCCAGAAGAGGACTGGCCACCCCTCATAGCCTGGTTCCTCTCTAGGTTTATAATCTCCACCCCTCATAGCCTGGTTCCTCTCTAGGTTTATAATCTCCACCCGGCACAGCCAGAAGAGGACTGGCCACCCCTCATAGCCTGGTTCCTCTCTAGGTTTATAATCTCCACCCGGCACAGCCAGAAGAGGACTGGCCACCCCTCATAGCCTGGTTCCTCTCTAGGTTTATAATCTCCACCCGGCACAGCCAGAAGAGGACTGGCCACCCCTCATAGCCTGGTTTCTTCCTAGGTTCTGGCCTTTCTAGGGAGTTTTTCCTAGCCACTGTGCTTCTACACCTGCATTGCTTGCTGTTTGGGGTTTTAGGCTGGGTTTCTGTACAGCACTTTGAGATATCAGCTGATGTAAGAAGGGCTTTATAAATACATTTGATTGTGCTCTAACCTCTCTGTGTGTCTCCGGAAGTTTTGTATTGAAAATGTCTTTATTGTGGCTGTTTTTTTTCTTAGTGTATTTTTGTTGATTCCCCCCCCCCCCAGGCATCTCCTTAAACCCGGAGCAGTGGACCCAGCTGAAGGACCAGATGTCTGAGATTGACGACGCGATCAAGAGAACATGATGACCGTTCCCAGGGTGCTGACAGTCCAGCTTGTCTATCTAGTGATCTTCATGTCACCACTGACGTTTCGGATGAGTCCCACATGGCACCCTATTCCCTATATAGTGCACTACTTTAGATCAAGGCCATATGGAACCCTATTCCCTATATAGTGCACTACTTTAGACCAAGGCCATATGGAACCCTATTCCCTATATAGTGCACTACTTTAGACCAAGGCCATATGGAACCCTATTCCCTATATAGTGCACTACTTTAGATCAAGGCCATATGGAACCCTATTCTCTATATAGTGCACTACTTTAGACCAAGGCACTATGGAACCCTATTCCCTATAGGGCCTACTTTGGTCAAAGTAGTGAACCCTATTCCCTATAGGGTGCACTACTTTAAAGTAGGCACTAGATAGGGAATAGTGCTCCATAGGGCCGTGGTCTATATAGTGCACCTACTTTATTCAAGGCCTATGGAAGGGCTTGGTCTAAAGTAGTGCACTAGATAGGGAATAGGGTGCCATTTGAACTTTCACAAAACCTGTGTAAGGACTGAATTATTTTATTAATTCTAAGTTTGCTGTTCTGTTGAATTAGTTATTTTGCATGTGATGTTTTAGTTTGTTCAGTGCAAGAATTGCTTTGTGTTTTGACCTGTGAAGATAATGTGTGTTTGATTGGTTGATATTTGGTTGGTTATATGACTTTTTTTTCTCTTCCTACCTTTTATTTAACTACGCAAGTCATTGTTTTCAATGGGTTAGCTGGTCTAGGAACAGTGGAACAGTGGGTTAGCTGGTCTAGGAACAGTGGGTTAACGGGTCTAGGAACAGTGGGTTAACTGGTCTAGGAACAGTGGGTTAACGGGTCTAGGAACAGTGGGTTAACTGGTCTAGGAACAGTGGGTTAACGGGTCTAGGAACAGTGGGTTAGCTGGTCTAGGAACAGTGGATTAACTGGTCTAGGAACAGTGGGGTTAGCTGGTCTAGGAACAGTGGATTAACGGGTCTAGGAACAGTGGAACAGTGGGTTAACGGGTCTAGGAACAGTGGGTTAGCTGGTCTAGGAACAGTGGGTTAACGGGTCTAGGAACAGTGGAACAGTGGGTTAACGGGTCTAGGAACAGTGGGTTAGCTGGTCTAGGAACAGTGGAACAGTGGGTTAACGGGTCTAGGAACAGTGGGTTAACGGGTCTATGAACAGTGGGTTAACTGGTCTAGGAACAGTGGGTTAACTGGTCTAGGAACAGTGGGTTAACTGGTCTAGGAACAGTGGGTTAACTGGTCTAGGAACAGTGGGTTAACTGGTCTAGGAACAGTGGGTTAACTGGCCTAGGGACAGTGGGTTAACTGGCCTAGGAACAGTGGGTTAACTGGCCTAGGAACAGTGGGTTAACTGGCCTAGGAACAGTGGGTTAACTGGCCTAGGAACAGTGGGTTAACTGGCCTAGGAACAGTGGGTTAACTGCCTGTTCAGGGGGCAGAACGTCAGATTTGGACCTTGTCGGCTCGGGGGTTTGAACTTGCAACCTTCCGGTGACTAGTCCAACGCTCTAACCAGTGGGTTACCCTGCCGTCTACACTCTAACCACTAGGCTACCTGCCTCTAACCACTAGGCTACCCTGCCGCCTCTACAGGAACAGTGGCTACCCTGCCGCCTTACACTCTAACCACTAGGCTACCCTACCGCCTCTACACTCTAACCACTAGGCTACCTGCCTCTAACCACTAGGCTACCCTGCCGCCTCTACACTCTAACCACTAGGCTACCGTGCCGCCTCTACACTCTAACCACTAGGCTACCCTTTGAATAATTGACCTTTTGTTGTTGTTGTATGAAAATGATTTAAAAGCCATGTAAAGTTCTCATGATTCTCTCTACCTATGGTATTTTCTTACTTTCACCCCCTCATGGTCAGTGTAGTTTTAGACAGTATTACAAAGGTCAGATAATGAATCCTGGTTCCACAAGACTGAACATTAACACGTCGATCTAAAACAAGTCTTGGGGTTTCTGGGTCTGAAGCTAACAAGCCACCTCCGGCTTCCAAACAACCACAACAGTAGCAACAACCTCCCCCAGTCACAGTTCTGTTATCTAGATCCAGACCAGCTGGTAACAACCTCCCCAGTCACAGTTCTGTTATCTAGATCCAGACCAGCTGGTAGCACCCCAACCTCCCCCCAGTCACAGTTCTGTTATCTAGATCCAGACCAGCTGGTAGCACCCCACCCCAACCTCCCCCCAGTCACAGTTCTGTTATTTAGATCCAGACCAGCTGGTAGCACCCCACCCCAACCTCCCCCAGTCACAGTTCTGTTATCTAGATCCAGACCAGCTGGTAGCACCCCACCCCAACCTCCCCCAGTCACAGTTCTGTTATCTAGATCCAGACCAGCTGGTAGCACCCCAACCTCCCCCAGTCACAGTTCTGTTATCTAGATCCAGACCAGCTGGTAGCACCCCACCCTCCCCCCAGTCACAGTTCTAACCACTAGATCCAGACCAGCTGGTAGCACCCTAACCCCAACCTCCCCCAGTCACAGTTCTGTTATCTAGATCCAGACCAGCTGGTAGCCCCCCCCAACCTCCCCCAGTCACAGTTCTGTTATCTAGATCCAGACCAGCTGGTAGCACCCCAACCCCCAGTCACAGTTCTGTTATCTAGATCCAGACCAGCTAGCACCCCACCCTCCCCCAGCCACAGTTCTGTTATCTAGATCCAGACCAGCTGGTAGCACCCCAACCTCCCCCAGTCACAGTTCTGTTATCTAGATCCAGACCAGCTGGTAGCACCCCAACCTCCCCCAGTCACAGTTCTGTTATCTAGATCCAGACCAGCTGGTAGCACCCCACCCCAACCTAAGTCACAGTTCTGTTATCTAGATCCAGACCATTTAAAAGCACCCCTCCCCCAGTCACAGTTCTGTTATCTCCAGACCAGCTGGTAGCACCCCAACTTTCCCCCAGTCACAGTTCTGTTAGTTTTCCAGACCAGTATTAGCACCCCAAGGTCAGATAAGTTCTGAATCTAGTTCCACAAGACTGGTAGCACCCTGAACTTAGTCACAGTTCTGTTATCTAATCCAGACCAGTCTGGGGTTCCCCCAGTCACAGTTCTGTTATCTAGATCCAGACCAGCTGGTAGCACCCCACCCCAACCTCCCCCAGTCACAGTTCTGTTATTTAGATCCAGACCAGCTGGTAGCACCCCACCCCAACCTCCCCCAGTCACAGTTCTGTTATCTAGATCCAGACCAGCTGGTAGCACCCCACCCCAACCTCCCCCAGTCACAGTTCTGTTATCTAGATCCAGACCAGCTGGTAGCACCCCAACCTCCCCCAGTCACAGTTCTGTTATCTAGATCCAGACCAGCTGGTAGCACCCCCCCCCTCCCCCAGTCACAGTTCTGTTATCTAGATCCAGACCAGCTGGTAGCACCCCCCCCAACCTCCCCCAGTCACAGTTCTGTTATCTAGATCCAGACCAGCTGGTAGCACCCCCCCCAACCTCCCCCAGTCACAGTTCTGTTATCTAGATCCAGACCAGCTGGTAGCACCCCAACCTCCCCCAGTCACAGTTCTGTTATCTAGATCCAGACCAGCTGGTAGCACCCCACCCTCCCCCAGCCACAGTTCTGTTATCTAGATCCAGACCAGCTGGTAGCACCCCAATCTCCCCCCAGTCACAGTTCTGTTATCTAGATCCAGACCAGCTGGTAGCACCCCAACCTCCCCCAGTCACAGTTCTGTTATCTAGATCCAGACCAGCTGGTATCAGAACCTCCCCCAGTCACAGTTCTGTTATCTAGATCCAGACCCTGGCCAGCACCCCAACTGGTGACATTCTGTTATCTAGATCCAGACCAGCTGGTAGAACCACACATCCCCAGTCATGAGTTTTTATCTTCCAGACCAGCTGGTAGCACACTACCTGAGCTGGATACAGTTCTGTATATCTAGTCCAGACCAATTAGCACCCCAATCCCCCAGTCACAGTTCTGTTATCAGATCCAGACCAGCTGGGGACCCCAATCCCCCAGTCACAGTTCTGTTATTAGATCCAGACCATGCTGACTGACATTGGTCTCCCCCAGTCACAGTTCTGTTATCTAGATCCAGAAGCTTTAGCATAAAACCTCCCCCAGTCACAGTTCTGTTATCAAGATCCAGACCACGTAGCACCCCACCCCAACCTCCCCAGTCACAGTTCTGTTATCTAAATCACAGATGTCTGGTACCTTCCCCCCAGTCACAGTTCTGTTATCTAGATCCAGACCTTCTGTCTAAACCACCTCCCCCAGTCACAGTTCTGTTATCTAGATCCAGACCAGCTGGTAGATGGAACCTCCCCAGTCACAGTTCTGTTATCTAAATCCAGACCATGGCACCTCCCCCAGTCACAGTTCTGTTATCTAGATCCAGACCAGCTGGTAGCACCCCAACCTCCCCTAAGTCACAGTTCTGTTATCCAGATCCAGACTGAGCACCCTAAACCTCCCCCAGTCACAGTTCTGTTATCTAGATCCAGACCAGCTGGTAGCACCCCAACTGCCCCCAGTCAGTTCTGTTATCTAGATCCAGACCAGCTAAATCACCCAACCTCCCCCAGTCACAGTTCTGTTATCTAGATCCAGACCAGCTGGTAGCACCCCAACCTCCCCCAGTCACAGTTCTGTTATCTAGATCCAGACCAGCTGGTAGCACCAACCTCCCCCAGTCACAGTTCTGTTATCTAGATCCAGACCAGCTACCAGCACCCTAAATCCCCCAGTCTAGTTATGTTATCAGATCCAGACCAGCTAAAGCACTAGACCTCCCCAGTCACAGTTCTGTTATCTAGATCCAGACCAGCTGGTAAATCAGTTGTATTCCCCAGACACTCTAAATCATCCAATTACATTTGATGTCCAAATCAGATCAGACTTTTAAGTCACCTGGCCAGGAAAGCCCTGGCCACAGCACACACTGGTGACATGGTAAATCACTAGATGGTACTGAACCACACATCCATTATGAGTTTTATTTTTAGCTGCTGCTAGGACACTACTGAGCTGGATGGTACCAGACAGTGAAATTGTTTCCCAATATACATACTTGCATAAATCACTAGATGGTATAAACTACAAAGGGATACAATGACCAAGTATACTATGAAGTACATTAGCAGAGCATGCTGAAATCATTGGTCTTGTCCAGACACTCTTCCTAAAACTTTACATGAAACTAAATAAATCACTTTAGATAAACACTTGAAAACAAGAGGGACTCTAAATCACTAGATGTCTGGTACCTTCAGACACTCTAAATCACTAGATGTCTGGTACCTTCTGTCTAAATCACTAGATGGTCAGAGACTGTCTAAACTGAGATGGAATCACTAGATGGTACCAGGTCTAAATCACTAGATGGTACCAGAGACTGCCTGAATCACTAGATGGTACCAGACACTCTAAATCACTAGATGGTACCAGACACTCTAAATCACTAGATGGTACCAGAGACTGCCTGAATCACTAGATGGTACCAGACACTCTAAATCACTAGATGGTACCAGACACTCTAAATCACTAGATGGTACCAGACACTCTAAATCACTAGATGGTACCAGACACTCTAAATCACTAGATGGTACCAGAGACTCTAAATCACAGGATGGTACCAGAGACTGACTAAATCACTAGATGGTACCAGACACTCTAAATCACTAGATGGTACCAGACACTCTAAATCACTAGATGGTACCAGACACTCTAAATCACTAGATGGTACCAGACACTCTAAATCACTAGATGGTACCAGACACTCTAAATCACTAGATGGTACCAGACACTCTAAATCACTAGATGGTACCAGACACTCTAAATCACTAGATGGCACCAGACACTCTAAATCACAGGATGGTACCAGACACTCTAAATCACTAGATGGTACCAGACACTCTAAATCACTAGATGGTACCAGACACTCTAAATCACTAGATGGTACCAGACACTCTAAATCACTAGATGGTACCAGACACTCTAAATCACTAGATGGTACCAGACACTCTAAATCACTAGATGGTACCAGACACTCTAAATCACTAGATGGTACCAGACACTCTAAATCACTAGATGGTACCAGAGACTGACTAAATCACTAGATGGTACCAGACACTCTAAATCACTAGATGGTACCAGACACTCTAAATCACTAGATGGTACCAGACACTCTAAATCACTAGATGGTACCAGACACTCTAAATCACTAGATGGTACCAGACACTCTAAATCACTAGATGGTACCAGACACTCTAAACCACTAGATGGTACCAGAGACTCTAAATCACTAGATGGTACCAGAGACTGACTAAACCACTAGATGGTACCAGACACTCTAAATCACTAGATGGTACCAGAGACTCTAAACCACTAGATGGTACCAGAGACTCTAAACCACTAGATGGTACCAGACACTCTAAATCACTAGATGGTACCAGACACTCTAAATCACTAGATGGTACCAGACACTCTAAATCACTAGATGGTACCAGAGACTGACTAAACCACTAGATGGTACCAGACACTCTAAACCACTAGATGGTACCAGACACTCTAAACCACTAGATGGTACCAGACACTCTAAATCACTAGATGGCACCAGTTTGTCATCTTTGCCTTCTGTCTTCCTCCAAGCAGCTTTATTCAATTGGGACCAAGTTACCTCTTAAATATGAGTAAATCCAGCATGGAGGCTGATATCAATGTCATAATTCACAGACTATAGAGGTGAATTCTTCTTTTATGCCATGGCGTTGTTGCATACTCATTCCTGATTGGCTTGAAGGGCATTGTAGAGCATACATAATTTAAGTGATAACGCCCGTGAAGCCGGTGATTGGAGGATATATTGGCACGGGTGTTGTTAGGTCCCTAGACGAAGTCGTGGGTCGGCAAACCGTACCAATATTTCCTCCAAACACCAGCTTCGACGGTATGACAAAACATTTATTTTTACTGCTCTAATTTCAGTAACCAGTTTATAATAGCAATAAGGCTTTGTGTTATATGGCCAATATCCCACCGCTGAAGGGCTTTGTCCAGGCACTCCGCGTTGTGTCGTGCCTGGACGCAGCCCTTAGCCGTGGTTTACCCCCTCGTGCATTTGTTGCTTCAATAATGCACGGTATATCAGGTAGAATTCCATGGCTATAGTTCACTCTTACATGAGCTATTTTTACGGATTTTGAAAGCAAATGTCGAATTGAAAACATTGACATTGTTGAATTTGATTTTCATAATAGTACATTTAGAGTCGTGGTTTGAGTAGCTCAACTAGCAAGTCTGTTTGTTTGGTTACCACGTTAACTGCTGTATCTGCTATCTAGTAAACTTACTAGCAGTTTAGGTGGATGTTGAACACATTTCTACCGGGAAAAATGAACACATTTGTTTGTAGCAGCAAATGTGTTAAATTATAGCCATGATATATAAAAAAGGGATAATCAACTCGTCTCTATGCAGTGTACATGTACTAGAGTGCACTGTGCTTCACTGATATTACATAACATAAGAGATAATCAACTCGCCTCTATGCAGTGTACATGTACTAGAGTGCACTGTGCTCCACTGATAGTACATAACATAAGAGATAATCAACTCGTCTCTATGCAGTGTACATGTTCTAGAGTGCACTGTGCTCCACTGATAGTACATAACATAAGAGATAATCAACTCGTCTCTATGCAGTGTACATGTTCTAGAGTGCACTGTGCTTCACTGATATTACATAACATAAGAGATAATCAACTGGCCTCTATGCAGTGTACATGTACTAGAGTGCACTGTTCTCCACTGATAGTACATAACATAAGAGATAATCAACTCGTCTCTATGCAGTGTACATGTTCTAGAGTGCACTGTGCTTCACTGATATTACATAACATAAGAGATAATCAACTGGCCTCTATGCAGTGTACATGTACTAGAGTGCACTGTGCTCCACTGATAGTACATAACATAAGAGATAATCAACTGGCCTCTATGCAGTGTACATGTACTAGAGTGCACTGTGCTTCACTGATATTACATAACATAAGAGATAATCAACTGGCCTCTATGCAGTGTACATGTACTAGAGTGCACTGTGCTCCACTGATAGTACATAACATAAGAGATAATCAACTGGCCTCTATGCAGTGTACATGTACTAGAGTGCACTGTGCTCCACTGATATTACATAACACAAGAGATAATCAACTCGCCTCTATGCGTTCTCTGGAAAATAAGGTAACTGCAACACATTTTCCACATCGTTCCTTATATTCCATAGAACACCGTTGATTATCTCTTCTGTTATGTACTATCAGTGGAGCACAGTGCACTCTAGTACATGTACACTGCATAGAGGCCAGTTGATTATCTCCTGTTATGTACTATCAGTGGAGCACAGTGCACTCTAGTACACATACACTGCTCTGTACCTGTTATTCACCATACCGACCCACTGGAGAGGACGCTAGGCTGAGACGTCTCTGCTTTACTGTCCTGTAATTATGTAGGCCTAATCTCTTGTTTATTATCGTCCTGTTTCTCTCAGTTGGTATAAAACGTGGCACTACTAGTCGTGAATGCCAAAGTTGGGTTTTCAATTCCTATACAGTAGCATGTGTTACTGTATAGCCTGTTTTAGGTTTTAAGTAAAAGTGTCTGCTAAGAGTTGCCACTGTTTGGGGACAGATTTGATCTCTCAGGTACTGTATGCTCATTTATTGGTGCTGGTATAGCTTCCGTCCCTCTCCTCGCCTCGAACCAGGGACCCTCTGCACACATGGACAACAGCCACCCTCGAAGCATCGCTCCACAAAAGCTGCGGCCCTTCGCAGAGCAAGGGGAACAACCACTTGAAGGTCTGGGAGCGAGTGACTTCACCGATTGAAACGTTATTAGCGCGCACAACCGCTAACTAGCTAGCAATTTCACATCAGTTATGCAGCGCTGTACTCTGCTCAGATCCATCCACATGGGATAATGGACATTTTTAGAAGAATGCAATGTGGGTACTTTATATTTGTCCAGTTTCTCACATGTACCAGTGTTTTATTTTATGGATGTGTGTTTTGCATATCCCAACTCCCCCGTGAGAGTGGGGTCACAGCCATTATCAACGGTTAGGGTTATGTGCCTTGGTCAAGGGGCACGTCAACAGATTTTTTTTTTCCCTGCCCTGTCGTCTCAGCGGATTTGAACTAGCTACTTTGCAGTTACTGGCCCAATGCTCTTAACCACTAGGCTACCTGCTACCCAAATTTGTTTCAGATTTGAGGCTGACTTTGATTTGCTTACACACACACACAAATAAATGACATGGAATTATTTAAACACAATGTATTTATTTAACCGTTTGTTGTTTGGAAACTATCATGCTAACAGCACATATAAGTAGTTAATTTGTTTCCAGTGGCAGCAATGTGGTTGAATCATTCCAGCTGTAGAAATGATGGCCATTATGAAGTATTAAAACAGGAGTATTAAAACGGGAGTTGTGTTCTAATGGAAAAGAGATGTTTTCTGTTACACACGCAATACGTGTCCCTTTAAATCTAATCTTCTGGAGGGAATACTCCTAGCTGGAAGTGGTTTGGAGGGGACCGGTCGACCGTGCAACCAGCACCTGGGAGCTAGACGAAACTAGACTTGGCCCGCAAGGAAAGGTAGGCTCTCAGGAAACGCTGCGTTTCTCACTCAAACGAACCGTAAGAACACTTTGATGGTTTTATGATGGATCGAGGCATTGCAAAGTGTATCCTGGCAAAAAAAAAAAAAACGAGTGAGAGAGAGAAAGAGGCGAGACGGGAGGGTTTGCGCTCCAATAAGGAGGGTCACTAATGCCTCTGAAGCTATGAAACTTCCTGACCGACATCTGCTTCCATTTCCCTTCAACTTCCCTGAAATAAGGCAGTCTGATGGTCGGTGCGTCGCGCCCTGAAACATCCACAGCCTTCCTTGTGGTTGTTGGACCGCAGAGGCTCCTGTCACTCCAGACCCCAGGATTCCATTCATGACTGGTGTTCCATTGCTAGTCGCTAGACTCGCTACCTCAAACCCAGGTTAGGGCCTGTCTGCCCCTCTCTCTCTCTCTCCGGTTCCCTGGAAAGAATGTGTTGGTCCATTGAGATGTGAAGTGCGTATTGATTATGGGGCTCCTTCAGTTTCCTGTCCGCCGATGCTACTGGCACGAATCACTTTGGTTATTAACTAGCCGCCTCCAGCGCGCCAATTTGTCTAAACTTTTATTATCTTAGCAACGGACAAATGATATCTAAAAATGAACAGCCCAGAAATCACTTCACCGGAGAGAGAAAGAGAGATGGGGGAGAGAGAGAGAAGGAATCATTTATCTTTGGTCTGTCAGTGGGAGACAAATGATACTGCTGCAGCATAAGAGTTAAACGTCAGATACCATCAGATACCACGTCTCGTCAGATACCACGTCTCGTCAGATACTACGTCTCGTCAGATACCACGTCTCGTCAGATACCATCAGATACCACGTTTCGTCAGATACCACGTCTCGTCAGATACAACGTCTCGTCAGATACCACGTCTCGTCAGATACCACGTCTCGTCAGATACCATCAGATACCACGTCTCGTCAGATACCACGTCTCGTCAGATACAACGTCTCGTCAGATACCATCAGACACTACGTCTCGTCAGATACCATCAGATACCACGTCTCGTCAGATACCACGTCTCATCAGATACTACGTCTCGTCAGATACAACGTCTTGTCAGATACCATCAGACACTACGTCTCGTCGGGTACCATCAGATACCACGTCTCGTCAGATACCATGTCTTGTCAGATACCATCAGACACCACATCTCATCCTATACTATCAGATAACATGTCTCGTCAGATACCATGTCTCGTCAGATACCATCAGACACTATGTCTTGTCAGATACCATGTCTCATCAGATACCATCATATACCACGTCTCGTCAGATACCACGTCTCGTCAGATACCATCAGATACCATGTCTCGTCAGATACCACGTCTCGTCAGATACCATCAGATACCATGTCTCGTCAGATACCATCAGATACCACGTCTCGTCAGATACCACGTCTCGTCAGATACCATCAGATACCACGTCTCGTCAGATACCACGTCTTGTCAGATACCATCAGATACCACGTCTCGTCAGATACCATCAGACACCACGTCTCGTCAGATACCATGTCTCGTCAGATACCATGTCTCGTCAGATACCATCAGACACCATGTCTCATCAGATACCATCAGATACCACATCTCATCCTATACTATCAGATACCACGTCTCGTCAGATACCACGTCTCGTCAGATACCATGTCTCGTCAGATACCATGTCTCGTCAGATACCACGTCTCGTCAGATACCATCAGATACCACGTCTCGTCAGATACCATCAGATACCACGTCTCGTCAGATACCATCAGATACCACGTCTCGTCAGATACCACGTCTCGTCAGATACCATCAGACACCACGTCTCGTCAGATACCATGTCTCGTCAGATACCACGTCTCGTCAGATACCATCAGACACCACGTCTCGTCAGATACCATCAGATACCACGTCTCGTCAGAACATCAGATACCACGTCTCGTCAGATACCATCAGACACTACGTCTCGTCAGATACCACGTCTCGTCAGATACCATCAGATACCACGTCTCGTCAGAACATCAGATACCACGTCTCGTCAGATACCATCAGATACCATGTCTTGTCAGATACCACGTCTCGTCAGATACCACGTCTCATCAGATACCATCAGATACCACGTCTCGTCAGATACCATCAGATACCACGTCTCGTCAGATACCACGTCTCGTCAGATACCATCAGACACCACGTCTCATCAGATACCATCAGATACCACATCTCATCCTATACTATCAGGTACCACGTCCCGTCAGATACCACGTCTCGTCAGACACCATCAGATACCACGTCTATATATATATATTTGTTTTAAACAGTTAAGTTATCACATTTATTTACAGTGCATTCAGAAAGTATTCACAGCCCTAGTCACACCCTGACCTTAGTACTCTTTGTTTTCTTTGTTATTTTGGTTAGGTCAGGGTGTGACATGGGTAATGTATGTGTTTTTGTCTTGTCTAGGGGTTTTGTATGTTTATGGGACCTTTTTTCCTATCTAGGTGTTTTTGTACGTCTATGGTTGCCTAGATTGGTTCTCAATTAGAGGCAGCTAGCTGTCTATCATTGTCTCTGATTGGGAACCATATTTAGGCAGCCATATTCTGTGGGTGATTGTTCCTGTTCCAGTGTTTAGTGTTCACGTCACGGGACTGTTTTGTCTTCGGTCCTTTTGTCGGTTTGTTGTTTTTGTTCGTTGTTTAAAGTATTCCCATTAAATATGGATTATCATCACGCCGCATCTTGGTCCTCCTCTCTTTCACCCGAAGACAATCGTTACACCCCTTGAATTTTTCCACATTTTGTTTTTACAGCCTGCCTTTAAAATGGGTTAAATTTCGATTTTTGTCACTGACCTAATTACAATACCCCATAATGTCAAAGTAGAATTATGTTTGTTTTTTTATTCTAAGAAATTAATTGCAAATAAAAAGAGGAAATGTCTTGAGTCTAAGTCTTCAGCCCCTTTGTTATGGCAAAATAGGTTTAGGAGTAAAAATGTGCTTAACAAGTCACACAAGTTGCACGGACTCACTCTGTGCCATAATAGTGTTTAGAGAAATTTGATTGTTGAATGACTACCATCTCTGTAACCCACACATACAATTATATGTAAAGTCCTCAGTTGAGCAGTGGATTTCAAACACAGATTCAATTCTCTGATCAGAGAATTAATATAGTATTGAAAGCATAAGCTACAGCTAGCTAGCACTGCAGTGCATAAAACATGGTGAGTAGCTGACTCAAAGAGAGAGAGAAAATTGTTAAAGTTTTGAACAAATTAATTTATTCCTAAACGAAGGAAAAGCAAGAGAGAAATATGTATATATAGAGAGATTCGTCATGTTTTTTCACTTTCAGTTTCACTTTACTTAGCTAGCAAATACAGCTAGCTAGTTTAGCCAACTTAAACACCCTGCTTAAACAGAACGAAGCTATGTTAGCTAGCTGGCTTTGACTTTCCGAGACAACACTGGTAAGGTTTTGGTATTTTCTAATTGATTGCCACCGGGGTCAACCAGTGTAAGTGCTAAACAGCTTGCTGACTGTACACTGTAATGATGATTGATTGTATGATTGTAGTGGGTTAACTAACACATTAGTTCTATTAACTATGCTGACTATGACGTTATGTTATCTAATATGGGAACAACGATGTAGGCTGTGTGTAGAGGTTTGGCTTGGAAAGGTTTTTTAACTCCTGGTCACATACAGCTGATGTGTTGTGCATTGAAATCCACAAGCAAAGGGAAAAGGTGAGAAGGAATACAACGTGGCTGCTATGAAAGTGATCTGAACGCTTGATCAAGGGTGTACTCATTCCGCCGATTCTGTTGAAAAACCTTTCTCAAACGGGACAAAACAGGGATAAACATACCTGAATTTGTCCAATGGAAACTCTCGTTTGCAACTGACTAATGATAACACCCACAATTCACTAGATGCAATCAAGAAGGCGGTAAGGCGCAAGGCGGTATTGAATGTCACTTTCTGTCCGTGTGTCACTGTCACATCAAATTTGTCTCTCGGCCTCTGTGCACCTACGTTGTAAACTTTCATTCATAGGCTAGGTTGTAGTAACCTCATCATGGGTACAGGTAACAATTGTAGTATCATGTAGTAACCTAAACCTATCACTGTTACACTGAACTGGCTGAATGGAATATGAATGACAGTAACCTAAACCTATCACTGTTACATTGAGCTGGCTGAATGGAATATGAATGACAGTGATCCAATATGCTGTAATAGAAATAAGGCCCCTCATCTGAAACGACAGTAACCGTCACTGGTGTGGATGGATGAGAGAGAGAAAAATGTCATCCATTTTTAATTCAGGCTGTAACACAACAAAATGTGTAATAAGTCAAGGGGTATGAATAGTTTCTGAAGGCCACTGTACATCATGATATGTTCTAACTCAATCCAAGGCAATAACAAACATATTGTTAAATTAATATAGTAAAAAGTTATTGTTTATACACATTTCTATTGAGAGGTGATTGTCCCAAACCCTGGCTTGTAAACTTAATGTTTGAAAATAGAACAATGAATGATAACCTCCCCCCACCTTCCGGAACACTCTTTTCTCAACACTAACAATCCGGATGCTATTTTATACACACATTCATTTTTCTAACGTAGCTGCTGCTCACACTCCACCTCCCTTCGCGTTCCTCTCTTTACTCTCTTCTGAACCACGATGATGTAACCTATGTCTCTGCCTCATATATTTCTAAACAGCTGAAAATAAAAATAAAAACCCAGCGGGTATTTAAACAAACGTTCCAAAATATATATACTGTTTATTATGAAGGCTTTAACCTCGTGTCTGTTGTGACAGATAGTGCCGTTGCACAAGCAGGATGCAGGTCCTTACACATTGCGTTGGAGCAAAAATAATTCACGTCGTGCGTATGTGTGATGTAGGCTAATCTTTAAAGTTGCTCCTCCATTTCTTAGCCACTAGCCAGAGCTGCTGAAAAAGAACACTACCACTTCCTGCTATAGCCAATGTTTGCAACGATAATGAAAAAAAAGAACATGACATTGCTAATTAGTGCTTGACTTGGGCAGGAGCTCACCGAAGCTGAGTACCGGCACCTCAAATATTCTACTGCTTGAGTTCCCGTTTCTCTGATAGAATATTAGCACAAAAGTGTTGTGGAGGCTCCTTGCCCCTAAATATAAACAGTACCGGCATCCAAAATGGATACCGGCACCTATTTCACCCCAAGTCAAACACTATCGCTAATTAGACTGCATGTCTGTGTCTTGCTTGTGTTTTCGTATGCTGCCTAAATAGCTGCGTGTAACTCTCCACACACGGGCCCTATAACTGCTAATTTGCCTCTCAGTGATCATCCTACTGAATCTAGATCTGCCTGAAAAGTAGCTAGATGGAGCTATCATTCCTTACATCGTTTCTCAACTACTGCTTTAGACTGTCTCCTATTGGTGACGATAATCTACATAGTTATTCTACTGCTTTAGACTGTCTCCTATTGGTGATGATAATCTACATAGTTATGCTGCTTTAGACTGTCTCCTATTGGTGATGATAATCTACATAGTTATGCTGCTTTAGACTGTCTCCTATTGGTGATGATAATCTACATAGTTATTCTGCTTTAGACTGTCTCCTATTGGTGATGATAATCTACATAGTTTATGCTGCTTTAGACTGTCTCCTATTGGTGATGATAATCTACATAGTTATTCTGCTTTAGACTGTCTCCTATTGGTGATGATAATCTACATAGTTATACTGCTGCTTTAGACTGTCTCCTATTGGTGACGATAATCTACATAGTTATTCTGCTTTAGACTGTCTCCTATTGGTGATGATAATCTACATCGTTATACTGCTGCTTTAGACTGTCTCCTATTGGTCATGATAATCTACATAGTTAAATCACCATGTTGACTGCCTGTCTGTGCCTTTTATGTTTGCAATACTGTTACAACAGACAGTCAAGTTTGTACAAACATGTTGATCATGTCATTCTGGACAGTCACAACAATAGTGCATCTAAAACTTAGCTGCATATGGGCAGCAGCTAAACAGGTGGGGTTTAGGTGCGGAGGGGCAGCAGCTACATAGCGTGAGGGAGTTTGTTCCACCATTGGCAGCAGCTACACAGTTTTGACTGGGCAGCAGCTACAGTGGTAGGGAGCAGACTGGGCAGCAGCCTCAGAGCCATGAGGTGCGTTCCCCTCACAGCTCCGTGGCAGCAGCTACATAGTGGAAGCCAGTGGGGCAGCAGCTACAGAGAACGGAAGGTTGGCAGCAGCTACGTTCTAGCAGAGTGGCAGCAGCTACATAGCGGAGTGGCAGCAGCTACATAGCAGACTGGGCAGCAGCTACATAGCAGACTGGGCAGCAGCTACATAGCGGAGTGGCAGCAGCTACATAGTGGAGTGGGCAGCAGCTACATAGCGGAGTGGCAGCAGCTACATAGCAGACTGGGCAGCAGCTACATAGCGGAGTGGCAGCAGCTACATAGTATAGTGTCAGCAGCTTCATAGCAGACTGGGCAGCAGCTACATAGCGGAGTGGGCAGCAGCTACAGAGCGGAGTGGGTAGCAGCTACAGAGCGAAGTGGATAGCAGCTACATAGTCAGAATGGCAGCAGCTACATCAAATTCAATCAATCAAATTTTATTTATATAGCCCTTCGTACATCAGCTGATATCTCAAAGTGCTGTACAGAAACCCATCCTAAAACCCCAAACAGCAAGCAATGCAGGTGTAGAAGCACGGTGGCTAGGAAAAACTCCCTAGAAAGGCCAAAACCTAGGAAGAAACCTAGAGAGGAACCAGGCTATGTGGGGTGGCCAGTCCTCTTCTGGCTGTGCCGGGTGGAGATTATAACAGAACATGGCCAAGATGTTCAAATGTTCATAAATGACCGACATGGTCGAATAATAACAAGGCAGAACAGTTGAAACTGGAGCAGCAGCACAGTCAGGTGGACTGGGGACAGTAAGGAGTCATCATGTCAGGTCGTCCTGGGGCACGGTCCTTGGGCTCAGGTCCTCAGAGAGAGAGAAAGAAAGAAAGAGAGAATTAGAGAGAGCATATGTGGGGTGGCCAGTCCTCTTCTGGCTGTGCCGGGTGGAGAATATAACAGAACATGGCCAAGATGTTCAAATGTTCATAAATGACCAGCATGGTCGAATAATAGTAAGGCAGAACAGTTGAAACTGGAGCAGCAGCATGGCCAGGTGGACTGGGGACAGCGAGGAGCCATCATGTCAGGTAGTCCTGGGGCATGGTCCTAGGGCTCGGGTCCTCCGAGAGAGAGAAAGAAAGAAGGAGAGAATTAGAGAACGCACACTTAGATTCACACAGGACACCGAATAGGACAGGAGAAGTACTCCACATATAACAAACTGACCCTAGCCTCCCGACACAAACTACTGCAGCATAAATACTGGAGGCTGAGACAGGAGGGTTCAGGAGACACTGTGGCCCCATTCGAGGACACCCCCGGACGGGGCCAAACAGGAAGGATATAACCCCACCCACTTTGCCAAAGCACAGCCCGCACACCACTAGAGGGATATCTTCAACCACCAACTTACCATCCTGAGACAAGGCTGAGTATAGCCCACAAAGATCTCCGCCACGGCACAACCCAAGGGGGGGGGGGGGAGCGCCAACCCAGACAGGATGACCACAACAGTGAATCAACCCACTCAGGTGACGCACCCCCTGCAGGGACGGCATGAGAGCCCCAGTAAGCCAGTGACTCAGCCCCTGTAATAGGGTTAGAGGCAGAGAATCCCAGTGGAAAGAGGGGAACTGGCCAGGCAGAGACAGCAAGGGCGGTACATAGCGGAGTGGGCAGCAGCTACAGAGCGGAGTGGGTAGCAGCTACATAGTCAGAATGGCAGCAGCTACATAGTCAGAGCGGCAGCAGCTACATAGCGGAGTGGCAGCAGCTACATAGTCAGAGTGGCAGCAGCTACATAGTCAGAGTGGCAGCAGCTACATAGGGGAGTGGCAGCAGTTACATAGCGGAGTGGCAGCAGCTACATAGCGGAGTGGCAGCAGCTACATAGCGGAGTAGGCAGCAGCTACATAGCAGAGTGGGCAGCAGCTACATAGCGGAGTGGCAGCAGCTACATAGTCAGAGTGGCAGCAGCTACATGGCAGAGTGGGCAGCAGCTACATAGGGGAGTGGCAGCAGCTACATAGGAGAGTGGCAGCAGCTACATAGCAGACTGGGCAGCAGCTACATAGCGGAGTGGCAGCAGCTACATAGCGGAGTGCCAGCAGCTACATAGCAGAGTGGGCAGCAGCTACATAGCAGAGTGGGCAGCAGCTACATGGTGGGCTGGCAGCAGCTACATAGTGGAGTGGCAGCAGCTACATAGTGGAGTGGCAGCAGCTAAATAGCGGAGTGGGCGGCAGCTACATAGTGGAGTGGGCAGCAGCTACATAGCGGAGTGGCAGCAGCTACATAGCGGAGTGGGCAGCAGCTACATAGCGGAGTGGGCAGCAGCTACATAGCGGAGTGGCAGCAGCTACATAGTGGAGCGGCAGCAGCTACATGGCGGAGTGGGCAGCAGCTACATAGCGGAGTGGCAGCAGCTACATAGCGGAGTGGGCAGCAGCTACATAGCGGAGTGGCAGCAGCTACATAGCGGAGTGGGCGGCAGCTACATAGCGGAGTGGGCAGCAGCTACATAGCGGAGTGGGCGGCAGCTACATAGTGGAGTGGGCAGCAGCTACATAGCGGAGTGGCAGCAGCTACATAGCGGAGTGGCAGCAGCTACATAGCGGAGTGGCAGCAGCTACATAGTCAGAATGGCAGCAGCTACATAGCGGAGTGGCAGCAGCTACATAGCGGAGTGGGGGCAGCTACATAGCGGAGTGGGCAGCAGCTACACAGCAGAGTGGGCAGCAGCTACATAGCGGAGTGGGCAGCAGCTACATAGTCAGAGTGGGCAGCAGCTACATAGCGGTGTGGGCAGCAGCTACATAGCGGAGTGGGCAGCAGCTACATAGCGGAGTGGCAGCAGTTACATAGCGGAGTGGCAGCAGCTACATAGCGGAGTGGCAGCAGCTACATAGCGGTGTGGGCAGCAGCTACATAGTCAGAGTGGCAGCAGCTACATAGGGGAGTGGGCAGCAGCTACATAGCGGAGTGGGCAGCAGCTACATAGCGGAGTGGGCAGCAGCTACATAGCGGAGTGGCAGCAGCTATATTTAAAAAATGAAGCGCATTAAACTATCTTTCTCCACAAACTTTCGGGTTCCAAAAAATCTGGACCTGCAGCCACTCACTATTATAATTTTTTAAATTATAGTTTTTATTGTTTCTTTTCACAATATAACACCAATGTAATTCAATTACATTTGGCATTAAACAATAAAAGAAGACACCCTGCCACAGCCACACTCCAAAACCTTCCTCATCAATCCACACACAACACCCCACAACGACAATGTGAACACAGCTCCCCAAACCTGCCCCCGCCCCGCCACCATGGGGCACCGCTTGCAGACCGTCGAGGCAAAATAACTACCTAATCGATTCTTGAACAAAGCCCCAATGCAACAAAATGGGGAAAAATTCTAGGCGCCCCCCGAACGCATCACACACACAATAAAGATAGAAAAGGAAACTTAGAGATGGGGATAGGGCCGATTATTATTATTATTATTATTATTTTTATTTTTTACCTTTATTTAACCAGGCAAGTCAGTTAAGAACAAATTCTAATTTTCAATGACGGCCTAGGAACAGTGGGTTAACTGCCTGTTCAGGGGCAGAATGACAGATTTGTACCTTGTCAGCTCGGGGGGTTTGAACTTGCAACCTTCTGGATACTAGTCCAACGCTCTAACCACTAGGTGGGGCGGCAGGGTAGCCTAGTTTCTGGCTCCAGGTGGGGGGTTGGCGGATACGAGGCAGTGAAGAGTCGTCTCCAGGTTCTGATTGGCTCTTTCTGACTGTCCGTTAGACTGGGGGTGAAATCCGGAGGACAGACTGGCCGACGACCCAATGAGTGTGCAAAACATCTTCCAGAACCTGGAAGAGAACTGAGGACCACAGTCAGAGAACATGTCCACGGTAACTTGGGGAGGGGAATGAAGTGGGTGGCTTTGGAAAACATTTCCACCACCGTAAGGATAGTGGTGTTGCCATCAGACGGAGGGAGACCAGTGATGACGTCCAGGGATATATCTGACTAGGGACAGTGAGGGACAAGAAGTGGTTGAAGGAAGCCAGCTGGAGCTTGCTGAGGAGTCTTATTCTGAGCACAGACAGTGCAGGCGGCGACGAACACGGAGACGTCAGGGACCATGGAGGGCCACCAAAGACCAGGGTCCGACGGGAGCCAGGGTGACAGGAAAGCCTGGAGTAATGAGCCCATTCCAGGAGTGGGGAGGGTCTCGGACAAACCATCTGGTTAGCCGGGCCCCACCCCACTGGAAATGCTGAGCCTCACAGACCTGGTTGTCTATTCCCCAGATGAGTTCAGCCACCAGACACGAGGTAAGAAGAATGGTCTCGGGGTCTGAGGGTGTAGCAGCGGGGCTAAAGTGGTGTGAAATCTGACTTAACATTCTTAGACCCCGGGCGGTAGGAGATCGTAAAGTTGAACCGAGTAAAAAGTAGGGCCCATCAAGCTTGCCTGGAGTTAAGACGATTGGCGGTGCAGAGATATTCTAGGTTCTTGTGATCCATCCACGCAATGAATGGATGTTCCGCTCCCTCTAACCAGTGCCTTCGCTACAACACCATCTTCACCGTGAGTAGTTCTCGATTTCCCACATCGTAATTCCTCTCCGTGGCGTTAAGACGGTGGGAGAAGGTGGTGCAGGGATGCAGCTTAAGGTCCAGGGCAAAACGCTGGGACAGGACAGCCCTGACTCCAACATCTGAAGCGTCGACCTCCACCATGAACGGACAGGATGGGACCGGATGTATTAATATGGGAGCTGTGGTGAAGCGGTGCTTTAGGTCCAGGAATGCCCGGTCAGCAGCTGGGGACCATGTGAACGGGACCTTTGGAGAGGTGAGTGCTGAAAGGGGAGAAGCCAGGGTGCTGTAACCCTGGATAAAACTGCGATAGAAATCCCAGGAAGTGATGCAGCTGCAATTGGGTTGGGGCCAATCTGCTCTCTGATCCATCTGCACATTACCAGCAGCGATGCTGTATCCAAGGAAGGAGATGGAATTCGCATTTTTCTGCGTTCACAAAAAGCTGGTTCTCCAGGAGACGCTGGAGGACATGTCGGACGTGGAGAACGTGTTCTTGAGCTGAGCTGGAAAAGATGCGGAAGTCGTCGAAGTAGACAAACACAAATCACGTCGCAGAGTAAATTGATCACCATGGACTGGACGACATCCTCATCTTCAAGAGACTGAATGGCATCACCAGGTATTTGTAGTGTCCACTAGCCGCGTTGAAGGTTGTCTTCCACTCATCACCTTCCCGTATCCGAAACTGATGGTAGGCGTTCCGCAGGTCCAACTTAGAGAAAATGGTAGCCCCCTGGAGCGGCTCCCAAGCTTGAAGAGTGGTAGTGGGTAGCGGTTCTTGACAGGGATGTCATTGAGGCCTCTTCTCCACAAAGAAGGTCAATCACACAGTCATAGGGTCGATGCGGGGGAAGCGAAGTGGCCCGTGCCTTGCTGAAAACCTTCCGGAGGTCCTGGTACTCCGCGAGAACGGCGGACAGGTCCGAGGCTTCTTCCGAGCCCACAGGAAGATGTCCCAGGGCAGGCTTCGCCGACTTCAGGCAATGAGCGTGGCAGACCGGGCTCCAACCCCATGATAGCACCATCAGTCCAGTCTATGAGGGGATTGTGACGCAAAATCCATGAAAACTCCAATACCATGGGTACCTGAGGAGACTTGATGAGCATGAACTGCATAGTCTCACTGTGGTTCCCTGACACTTGCAGGTTGATAGGAGTTGATAACGTCAATGGGAATGGAGAGGGGTTGAGTGGGTATGCCCAGCGCTAACGCCAGGGTTGTGTCCATGAAACTCTCATCGGCCCCAGAGTCAATGAGTACCTGGAGAGATTTCTACTGGTCGTCCCACTGCAGGATGACTTTGAGAGGGGTGTGAGTAAGGAGAGAAGGACAATTCTCTGTATGATCCCCCCCCATCGTACCTACTGATGAGCCTGTCTTTTGGAGCGAGCGGTCGCATCGACACTTCGCTCTGCAGGTAGTATAACTTTTTCATTACATTTCATTACAGCACAACGGTTTGATTTGTCTAAATCCTAGCAATGTATTCTTAGCTAGCTACATAGCCGTCTTTGTATCAAAGATAATTGCGTAATTATCGTATTTCGCCGTCCTAACGTAGTCTTCACTAGCCAGCTAGCTAACGTCCACTGATTAGCTGCACTGGAGAAACTATTACACTCAACTGAACGACTTGATTAGTGTAGTGTTAGCTAGCTACATAGCTGCCTTTGCTGTCTTCGTATCCAAGATTATTGCGTAGTTTAGAGTGTGTAGTCTTAGAGTGATTATCTTAATTTACCGAGGTTAGCTAGCCAGCTATTTGTCGTCCTTAATGTAGGAGACTCTGCTAGCTAGCCAACAGCTAGCCAACGTCTTCTGAATAGACTCAACAACCCGGTCGCATTCACAGGTAGTATCACATTTTCATGTTATTTCATTACAGTATAACGGTTTGATTTGTTTGCTCGTAGCTAGCTACATAGCTAGCTACATAGCCGTCTTTGTATCAAAGATAATTGTGTAGTCTAGAGCGATTCTCTAGGTTAGCTAGCCAGCTAGTTCTTTTAAGCAACAACGTAAACAACACTACTAGCTAGCCAGCTAGCCCCGAATAGCAGCACTGTCGAAACTATTACACTCAACGGAACGACTTGATTAGTGTAGTGTCAACAACGCACCCACTGCCAGCTAGCCTACTTCAGCAGTACTGTATCATTTTAATCATTTTAGTCAATAAGATTCTTGCTACGTAAGCTTAACTTTCTGAACATTCGAGACGTGTAGTCCACTTGTCATTCCAATCTCCTTTGCATTAGCGTAGCCTCTTCTGTAGCCTGTCAACTATGTGTCTGTCTATCCCTGTTCTCTCCTCTCTGCACAGACCATACAAACGCTCGTGGCCGCGGCCACCTAATCTGGTGGTCCCAGAGCACGACCCACGTGGAGTTCCAGGTCTCCGGTAGCCTCTGGAACTACCGATCTGCGGCCAACAAGGCAGAGTTCATCTCAGCCTATGCCTCCCTCCAGTCCCTCGACTTCTTGGCACTGACGGAAACACGGATCACCACAGACAACACTGCTACTCCTACTGCTCTCTCTTCGTCCGCCCACGTGTTCTCGCTCACCCCGAGAGCTTCTGGTCAGCGGGGTGGTGGCACTGGGATCCTCATGTCTCCCAAGTGGTCATTCTCTCTTTCTCCCCTTACCCATCTGTCTATCGCCTCCTTTGAATTCCATGCTGTCACAGTTACCAGCCCTTTCAAGCTTAACATCCTTATCATTTATCGCCCTCCAGGTTCCCTCGGAGAGTTCATCAATGAGCTTGATGCCTTGATAAGCTCCTTTCCTTCCTTTTCTTCTTCCTTCTTTCCACTCCTCTCCTCTTTTGACCTCACCCTCTCACCTTCCCCCCCTACTCACAAGGCAGGCAATACGCTCGACCTCATCTTTACTAGATGCTGTTCTTCCACTAACCTCATTGCAACTCCCCTCCAAGTCTCCGACCACTACCTTGTATCCTTTTCCCTCTTGCTCTCATCCAACACCTCCCACACTGCCCCTACTCGGATGGTATCGCGCCGTCCCAACCTTCGCTCTCTCTCCCCCGCTACTCTCTCCTCTTCCATCCTATCATCTCTTCCCTCTGCTCAAACCTTCTCCAACCTATCTCCTGATTCTGCCTCCTCAACCCTCCTCTCCTCCCTCTCTGCATCCTTTGACTCTCTATGTCCCCTATCCTCCAGGCCGGCTCGGTCCTCCCCTCCCGCTCTGTGGCTCGATGACTCATTGCGAGCTCACAGAACAGGGCTCCGGGCAGCCGAGCGGAAATGGAGGAAAACTCGCCTCCCTGCGGACCTGGCATCCTTTCACTCCCTCCTCTCTACATTTTCCTCCTCTGTCTCTGCTGCTAAAGCCACTTTCTACCACTCTAAATTCCAAGCATCTGCCTCTAACCCTAGGAAGCTCTTTGCCACCTTCTACTCCCTCCTGAATCCTCCCCCCCCTCCTCCCTCTCTGCAGATGACTTCGTCAACCATTTTGAAAAGAAGGTCGACGACATCCGATCCTCATTTGCTAAGTCAAACGACACCGCTGGTTCTGCTCACACTGCCCTACCCTGTGCTCTGACCTCTTTCTCCCCTCTCTCTCCAGATGAAATCTCGCGTCTTGTGACGGCCGGCCGCCCAACAACCTGTCCGCTTGACCCTATCCCCTCCTCTCTTCTCCAGACCATTTCCGGAGACCTTTTCCCTTACCTCACCTCGCTCATCAACTCATCCCTGACCGCTGGCTACGTCCCTTCCGTCTTCAAGAGAGCGAGAGTTGCACCCCTTCTGAAAAAACCTACACTCGATCCCTCCGATGTCAACAATTACAGACCAGTATCCCTTCTTTCTTTTCTCTTCAAAACTCTTGAACGTGCCGTCCTTGGCCAGCTCTCCCGCTATCTCTCTCTGAATGACCTTCTTGATCCAAATCAGTCAGGTTTCAAGACTAGTCATTCAACTGAGACTGTTCTCCTCTGTATCACAGAGGCGCTCCGCACTGCTAAAGCTAACTCTCTCTCCTCTGCTCTGATCCTTCTAGATCTATCGGCTGCCTTCGATACTGTGAACCATCAGATCCTCCTCTCCACCCTCTCCGAGTTGGGCATCTCCGGCGCGGCCCACGCTTGGATTGCGTCCTACCTGACAGGTCGCTCCTACCAGGTGCCGTGGCGAGAATCTGTCTCCTCACCACGCGCTCTCACCACTGGTGTCCCCCAGGGCTCTGTTCTAGGCCCTCTCCTATTCTCGCTATACACCAAGTCACTTGGCTCTGTCATAACCTCACATGGTCTCTCCTATCATTGCTATGCAGACAACACACAATTAATCTTCTCCTTTCCCCCTTCTGATGACCAGGTGGCGAATCGCATCTCTGCATGTCTGGCAGACATATCAGTGTGGATGACGGATCACCACCTCAAGCTGAACCTCGGCAAGACGGAGCTGCTCTTCCTCCCGGGGAAGGACTGCCCGTTCCATGATCTCGCCATCACGGTTGACAACTCCATTGTGTCCTCCTCCCAGAGCGCTAAGAACCTTGGCGTGATCCTGGACAACACCCTGTAGTTCTCAACCAACATCAAGGCGGTGGCCCGTTCCTGTAGGTTCATGCTCTACAACATCCGCAGAGTACGACCCTGCCTCACACAGGAAGCGGCGCAGGTCCTAATCCAGGCACTTGTCATCTCCCGTCTGGATTACTGCAACTCGCTGTTGGCTGGGCTCCCTGCCTGTGCCATTAAACCCCTTCAACTCATCCAGAACGCCGCAGCCCGTCTGGTGTTCAACCTTCCCAAGTTCTCTCACGTCACCCCGCTCCTCCGTTCTCTCCACTGGCTTCCAGTTGAAGCTCGCATCCGCTACAAGACCATGGTGCTTGCCTACGGAGCTGTGAGGGGAACGGCACCTCAGTACCTCCAGGCTCTGATCAGGCCCTACACCCAAACAAGGGCACTGCGTTCATCCACCTCTGGCCTGCTCGCCTCCCTACCACTGAGGAAGTACAGCTCCCGCTCAGCCCAGTCAAAACTGTTCGCTGCTCTGGCCCCCCAATGGTGGAACAAACTCCCTCACGACGCCAGGACAGCGGAGTCAATCACCACCTTCCGGAGACACCTGAAACCCCATCTCTTTAAGGAATACCTAGGATAGGATAAGTAATCCCTCTCACCCCCCCCTTTAAGATTTAGATGCACTATTGTAAAGTGACTGTTCCACTCGATGTCATAAGGTGAATGCACCAATTTGTAAGTCGCTCTGGATAAGAGCGTCTGCTAAATGACTTAAATGTAAATGTAAATGTTAATGGACAGGTAGACTTGGTGTTAAGTCTGCGTAAACGTTGGGCTGGAGACAGCGTAGCTCTGCTGAGTTGCATCTGCTCCGGAAGAGGCGAGTTGACAGACCTCGGAGAAACTCGCTGGAACTCGGGTGACCACGGATTACTCGAAAGCGAGGTGGGATCCCTCCTACGTTCCCGTAAACCACCCATCAATCCGGATGGTCAAGGCAATGAGTGAGTAAAGATCCGTTGGCAGCTCCCGGGGCTGGAAGCTCGTCGTTAACCTCCTCCGATAATCAGAGCAAGAACGTGTTGAACAGGGAACCCGGGTTCCAGGTACTCTCGGCAGCCAACATGCGGAACTCAACAGCATTGTCTGCCACACTACGACAGTCTTGATGAAGCTGGAGTAACTTCCGGGCAGCCTCACCTCAACCACAAACTCCTCTGGACTGAAGCACACAGCAGATTGTTATTCCCGCACCGCCGTAGCCCAGACGGGGCCCCTCCCGGACATCAGCGTTATGAGGTATGCTATCGTCGAGCGGTCAGAAGGAAAGGACGAGGGCTGCAACTCGAAGATGAGGGAACACTGGGAGATAAATGTCCGACAGATTCCTGACTCTCCAGTGAAGCGTTCTGGAGGGGATAAGCGGGGTTCTCGGATGGCCTGGAGAGACACGCTGCTCAAAGTGGGGTTACTGGGGGGCTTTGAGGTTACTGTCGTGTTTTAATGGACAGGTAGACACGTAATTACCTGTACTTAGGTTACTGTCGTGTCTGGCTCCCTAACAGACAATCAGCGGAATTGCTCCAGTAATGTATTCAAGGTACCTTCAAGGTCTTGAATCCTTCCACAAGACTTTGAAGAAACTCCCTGTGTATCGCTGCGTTGCGGAGCTGGTCTGAGTCTGCTGGGTCAGTCATGGCCAGTTCGTACTATCAGAACTCAGGGTAAGACCCAGATGCAGACAATTCGAATCACACAAGTTTACAACTAAAGAACGTACCCCTACAAGTCATCTACAACCCCCCCTCCCCCAAAACAATTACAACTAAAGACCGTACCCCTACCAGTCATCTACAAGCCCTACTGATGTTAAAAACCTATTAGAACTAAAGACCTTACTCCTACCAGTCATCAGCTGATGTTACATAGCTGTAGTCTACTGATGTTACATAGCTGTAGTCTACTGATGTTACATACTGTAGCTGTAGTCTACTGATGTTACATACTGTAGTCTACTGATGTTACATACTGTAGTCTACTGATGTTACATACTGTAGTCTACTGATGTTACATACTGTAGCTGTAGTCTACTGATGTTACATACTGTAGTCTACTGATGTTACATACTGTAGCTGTAGTCTACTGATGTTACATACTGTAGTCTACTGATGTTACATACTGTAGTCTACTGATGTTACATACTGTAGTCTACTGATTGACGTTACAAGCGTGATTCAGAAATTAGGGATAGATTTTTAATAATAATAAAAAAAGATTTTCAATCCTTGCTAAAGGATACTAATCACTAATAGTTATCACGTTTCGCATTGTATTTATTAACTGCAAAAAGGTAAGACATGTTTTTAATTCTGGTGCCGCTCTGCTTGTTAGCTAGTTCTGGTCCTACTTTAAACCAAATCTAGTTCTGTTCCAACTATAAGCCAACTCTAGTTCTGGTCCAACTATAAGCCAACTCTAGTTCTGGTCCAACTATAAACCAACTCTAGTTCTGGTCCAACTATAAGCCAACTCCAGCTCAGGTTCCTCCATAGAAGCCCCTCCTCCGTAGGTATAATTCTGTGGACCTTTTTCAGATAATGATGTCATAACAAGATGCCCAGAGCTTCAAGCCTCCTCTTTCCCCTCAACAGTGGTTGTTCAGGGCCAGAACGACAGATTTCTACTTTGTCAGCTCGGGGATTCAATCTTGCAAACTTCCTGGTTGTCTAGGTTAAAACAACTATAGCTGGCCTGCTCCATAGCAAGCTGCACTACTGGTTGTCTAGGTTAAAACAACTATAGCTGGCCTGCTCCATAGCAAGCTGCACTACTGGTTGTCTAGGTTAAAACAACTATAGCTGGCCTGCTCCATAGCAAGCTGCACTACTGGTTGTCTAGGTTAAAACAACTCTAGCTGGCCTGCTCCATAGCAAGCTGCACTACTGGTTGTCTAGGTTAAAACAACTATAGCTGGCCCGCTCCATGGCAAGCTGCACTACCTGTTGTCTAGGTTAAACAACTATAGCTGGCCCGCTCCATAGCAAGCTGCACTACTGGTTGTCTAGGTTAAACAACTATAGCTGGCCCGCTCCATAGCAAGCTGCACTACCTGCAGTCTAGGTTAAACAACTATAGCTGGCCTGATGTTACTCCATAGCAAGCTGCTCTATTGGTTGTCTAGGTTAAACAACTATAGCTGGTCTACTGATGTTACTCCATAGCAAGCTGCACTACTGGTTGTCTGTAGGTTAAACAACTATAGCTGGCCCATTCCATAGCAAGCTGCTGCATCAAGTTTACGGATGACACAACAGTGGTAGGCTTGATTACCAACAACATACTGAGACGGCCTACAGGGAGGAGGTGACTGGGCCCTACTGATGTGTGGTGTCTACTGATGAAAATAACCTCACTGACTCAACGTCAACAAAACTAAGGAGATGATTGTGGACTTCAGTTAAACAGCAGATGGGAACACCCCCTAGTCTACTGATGGAACAGTAGTGGAGATGGTAGCTAGTTTTAAGTTCCTGATGCATACACATCACAGACAAACTGAATTGGTCCACTCAGTCTACTGACAGCTGTAGCTGTAGAAGAATGTTACGCAGCAGTCTACTGATGTTCATACCTCAGGAGGCTGAAGAAATTCTGTAGCTGTAGTCACTGAAAAGCACTCACAAGCTAGTCTACAGATGCACAAGTCTACTGATGCATCCTGTAGCTGTAGGCTGATGTTCACCGCCTGTAGTCTACTGATGTTACAACTGCTCCGCCCTCAACTGTAGGCTCTCCAGAGGGTAGTGAGGACTGCACATACTGCATCACTGATGGGGCAAACTACCTGCCCTCCAGTTACATACTGTAGTCCACCCGTTGTTACAGGAAGGCCATTAAAGATCATAAAAAGGACATCAACCAAAGGATACTAATCACTGCCTGTTTCACCCATTGGATTTATCATCCAGAAGGTAAGTCAGTACAGGTGCATCAAAGCTGGTTCTGGAGACTAAAAAACAGCTTCTATCTCAAGGCCATCAGACTGTTAAACCAACCACCACTAACACTGAGTTCTGCTCCAACTATAAGCCAACTGTCATTGACAGTGACCCCTCCAGCCATTTTAATAATGGGAATTGATGGGAAATGATATAAATATATCACTAGCCACTTTAAACAATGCTACCTTATATAATGTTACTTACCCTACATTATTAATCTCATATGCATATGTATATACTGTACTCTACAACATCGACTGCATCCTTATGTAACACATGTATCACTAGCCACTTTAACTATGTCACTTTGTTTACTTTGTCTAGCTGGCCTGCTCCACACTCATCTCATATGTATATATTGTACTCGATACCATCTACTGTATGCTGCTCTGTAAACCATCACTCATTCATATATGCTTATGTACATGTTCCTTATCCCCTTACACTGTGTATAAGACAGTAGTTTTGGAATTGTTAGTTAGATTACTTGTTGGTTATCACTGCATTGTTGAACTAGAAGCACAAGCTTTCGCTACACTCCATTAACATCTGCTAACCATGTGTATGTGACAAATAAAATTTGATTTGATTTGATTTGATTTGATTTATTGGTTGTCTAGGTTAAACAACTATAGCTGGCCCGCTCCATAGCAAGCTGCTCTATTGGTTGTCTAGGTTAAAACAACTATAGCTGGCCCGCTCCATAGCAAGCTGCTCTATTGGTTGTCTAGGTTAAAACAACTATAGCTGGCCTGCTCCATAGCAAGCTGCACTACCTGCTGTCTAGGTTAAAACAACTATAGCTGGCCCGCTCCATAGCAAGCTGCACTACTGGTTGTCTAGGTTAAACAACTATAGCTGGCCCGCTCCATAGCAAGCTGCACTACTGGTTGTCTAGGTTAAAACAACTATAGCTGGCCCGCTCCATAGCAAGCTGCACTACTGGTTGTCTAGGTTAAACAACTATAGCTGGCCCGCTCCATAGCAAGCTGCACTACTGGTTGTCTAGGTTAAAACAACTATAGCTGGCCCGCTCCATAGCAAGCTGTACTATTGGTTGTCTAGGTTAAAACAACTATAGCTGGCCCGCTCCATAGCAAGCTGCTCTATTGGTTGTCTAGGTTAAACAACTATAGCTGGCCCGCTCCATAGCAAGCTGCTCTATTGGTTGTCTAGGTTAAACAACTATAGCTGGCCCGCTCCATAGCAAGCTGCTCTATTGGTTGTCTAGGTAAAACAACTATAGCTGGCCCGCTCCATAGCAAGCTGCACTACTGGTTGTCTAGGTTAAAACAACTATAGCTGGCCCGCTCCATAGCAAGCTGCTCTACTGGTTGTCTAGGTTAAACAACTATAGCTGGCCCGCTCCATAGCAAGCTGCTCTATTGGTTGTCTAGGTTAAACAACTATAGCTGGCCCGCTCCATAGCAAGCTGCACTATACGCATTGATTTGTGTAAAAAAAGTGTAAAATATTGATTTTAGAGATTTAAAAAGGGAAATAAAGGACTTTTGGGGGGTTGGAACCGGTTCAGAACTTTGTTTTGCAGGTCAGAACAATTATTTATGGTTCTGTTCAGAATAAAACAACTGGAAAATTATTATTATTTATGATTGAAACCGAGGCATTTCTGAGGGCATTACGTTCATCATCCTGACTTCGTATAAGTCCGTCTTGGTTTGGCTGGATAAGTGTTGTGAGTGTTTCATGTGGGCCAGTGTGGAATTTACTGTGACAGGAAGCTCTGAGCTTGTCTCTGTTTTGCACGACTGTGTTAAATTCCCCAGTCAACCCTGTCTGAGGTGTTTGTGTGGTGGCTAGCTTTCCCCACGCCGCTCAACACCCACCGTCACATCGATTTACACGCTATCCACGCTAACCACTAGGCTACCTTCCGCCTCTACACTCTAACCACTAGGCTACCTGCCACCACTACACTCTAACCACTAGGCTACCTGCCGCCTCTACACTCTAACCACTAGGCTACCTGCCGCCTCTACACTCTAACCACTAGGCTACCTGCCACCTCTACACTCTAACCACTAGGCTACCTTCCGCCTCTACACTCTAACCACTAGAATACCTGCCGCCTCTACACTCTAACCACTAGGCTACCTTCCGCCTCTACACTCTAACCACTAGACTACCTGCTGCCTCTACACTCTATGCTATCCATGCAACATACCCCTGGGCACACACTGGTTGAATCAATGTTGTGTCAACATAATTTGTCAATGTATTGTGACGTGGAATCAACAAAATAAATCAACCAGTACTGTTTAAAATAAAATCTCAATTCAACCAGCGTTGTAATAATTTAAGTTAGGGTAAAACCTGACTGACAGGTTGTTGCATCAACGTCATTGTTCAAACGTCATGCCATCAACCTAAATAAAGAGGTAATGTATATAAGTCACATTCCAACAATTCCTGCCTGAACAGTGCCTCCTACTGGTATATGAGGGTGTTGCACACATCTAGCATCCTGAAACCCACAAGCTACAGCGGCTCTAAAACACGATGAACAATTGGCAGACAAACGGTAGATCCACATTCGGTGCGATGTGTGTGAGCCTTAACATTATGAAACCTAATGATAACTAAAACTCAACTACACTCACTCACACACACACACACACACACACACACACACACACACACACACACACACACACACACACACACACACACACACACACACACACACACACACACACACACACACACACACACACACACACACACACACACACACACACACACACGCGCGTTGTTGTGTCAGCCAGGGATCTTATATGTTGTTTTTAGCTCCTCCGGCCCAGCTCCGGCCCTCCTCCGGCCCAGCCCCTGGCCCTCCTCCGGCCCAGCTCCGGCCCAGCCCCTGGCCCTCCTCCGGCCCAGCTCCGGCCCAGCCCCTGGCCCTCCTCCGGCCCTGTCCCTGGCCCTCCTCCGGCCCAGCCCCTGGCCCTCCTCCGGCCCTGCCCCTGGCCCTCCTCCGGCCCAGCTCCGGCCCAGCCCCTGGCCCTCCTCCTGGCCCAGCTCCGGCCCAGCCCCTGGCCCTCCTCTGGCCCAGCTCCGGCCCAGCCCCTGGCCCTCCTCCAGCCCTGCCCCTGGCCCTCCTCCGGCCCAGCCCCTGGCAGTACTCCGGCCCAGCCCCTGGCCCTCCTCCGGCCCAGCTCCGGCCCAGCCCCTGGCCCTCCTCCGGCCCTGTCCCTGGCCCTCCTCCGGCCCAGCCCCTGGCCCTCCTCTGGCCCTGCCCCTGGCCCTCCTCCGGCCCAGCTCCGGCCCAGCCCCTGGCCCTCCTCTGGCCCAGCTCCGGCCCAGCCCCTGGCCCTCCTCTGGCCCAGCTCCGGCCCAGCCCCTGGCCCTCCTCCAGCCCTGCCCCTGGCCCTCCTCTGGCCCAGCCCCTGGCCCTACTCTGGCCCAGCTCCGGCCCAGCTCCGGCCCAGCTCCGGCCCAGTGGTACATCGAGTGGTACATGTGGTGGTTGTGGGGTTGTGGGGAGACCTCAAACCCCGAGGCTCAGAATGGCTCCTCCCGCTGTGGGCTGAGGCATCAGCAGCAAGGCCCCCAGCCCACAGTCCTGACATCAGCAGCAAGGCCCCCAGCCCACAGTCCACAGTAATTCTGGTGAGCTGCCAGCCTGCCAGAATGTGCAGAGCCATGGGGACTCTCTCTCTTCCTCTCTAGTTCTCTCTTTCTCCATCTCGTTCGCTCTCTCTCATTCACTCACTCACTCGCTCACTCGCTCATTCTCTCTCTCAACCCCTTTCCATGGCTGCCTGCTGTTGATTTTGGCCCTTGTCACAGCTGTGTGGATTGAAATGTAGAGGGCTTGTTGATCGCCTTGGCTCTCTCTCCACTGCCACACCTCGCCTCACCCCCTCCCCTCCCCTCCCCTCCCACACCTCACCACACTTCCCTCCCACACCACACCTCACCCCAAACTTAACATGTGTAAATATTTGTATGAACATAACAAGATTCAACAACTGAGACATAAACTAAACAAGTTCGACAGACATGTGACTAACAGAAATGGAATAATGTGTCCCTGAACAAAGGGAGGGGGGTCAAAATCAAAAGTAACCGTCAGTATCTGGTGTGGCCACCAGCTGCATTAAGTACTGCAGTGCATCTCCTCCTCATGGAATGCACCAGATTTGCCAGTTCCTGTTGTGAGATGTTACCCCACTGTTCCACCAAGGCACCTGCAAGTTCCCAGACATTTCTGGGGGGAATAACCCTAGCCCTCACCCTCCGATCCAACAGGCCCCAGACGTGCTCAATGGGATTGAGAGCAGGGCTCTTCGCTGGCCATAGAACACTGACATTCCTGTCTTGCAGGAAATCACGCACAGAACGAGCAGTATGGCTGGTGGCATTGTCATGCTGGAGGGTCATGTCAGGATGAGTCTGCAGGAAGGAGACCACATGAGGGAGGAAGATGTCTTCCATTTACATTACATTTACATTTACATTTAAGTCATTTGGCAGACGCTCTTATCCAGAGCGACTTACAAATTGGTGCATTCACCTTATGACATCCAGTGGAACAGTCACTTTACAATAGGGGGGCGAGAGGGATTACTTATCCTATCCTAGGTATTCCTTAAAGAGGTGGGGTTTCAGGTGTCTCCGGAAGGTGGTGATTGACTCCGCTGTCCTGGCGTCGTGAGGGAGTTTGTTCCACCATTGGGGGGCCACACAGCATTGAGATTGCCTGCAATGACAACAAACTCAGTCCGATGACGCTGTGGTACACCGCCCCAGACCGTGACGGACCCTCCACCTCCAAATCGATCCCGCTCCAGAGTACAGGCCTCGGTGTAACGCTCATTTCTTCGACAATAAACGCGAATCCGACCATCACGCCTGGTGAGACAAAACCGTGACTCGCAGTGAAGAGCACTTTTTGCCAGTCCTGTCTGGTCCAGCGATGGTGGGTTTGTGCCCATAGGCGACATTGTTGCTGGTGATGTCTGGTGAGGACCTGCCTTACAACAGGCCTGTAAGCCCTCAGTCCAGCCTCTCTCAGCCTATTGCGGACAGTCTGAGCACTGATGGAGGGAGTGTGCATTCCTGGTGTAACTGGGGCAGTTGTTTTTGCCATCCTGTACTTGTCCCGCAGGTGTGATGTTTGGATGTACCGATCCTGTGCAGGTGTTATAACATGTGGTCTGCCACTGCGAGGACGATCAGCTGTCCATCTTGTTTCCCTGTAGCGCTGTCTTAAGTGTCTCACAGTACGGCCACTGGCCACATCTGCAGTCGTCATGTCTCCTTACAGCATGCCTAAGGCACGTTCCGCAGATGAGCAGGGACCCTGGGCATATTTCTTTTGGTGTTTTTCAGAGTCAGTAGAAAGGCCTCTTTAGTTTCCTAAATGTTATAACTGTGACCTTAATTTCCTACCGTCTGTAAGCTGTTAGTGTCTTAACGACCGTTCCACAGGTGCATGTTCATTAGTTGTTAATGGTTCATCGAACAAGCAATGGGAAACAGTGTTTAAAACCTTTACAATGAAGATCTGAAACAGTGTTTAAACCCTTTACAATGAAGATCTGAAACAGTGTTTAAACCCTTTACAATGAAGATCTGAAACAGTGTTTAAACCCTTTACAATGAAGATCTGAAACAGTGTTTAAACCCTTTACAATGAAGATCTGAAACAGTGTTTAAACCCTTTACAATCAAGATCTGAAACAGTGTTTAAACCCTTTACAATGAAGATCTGAAACAGTGTTTAAACCCTTTACAATGAAGATCTGAAACAGTGTTTAAACCCTTTACAATCAAGATCTGAAACAGTGTTTAAACCCTTTACAATGAAGATCTGAAACAGTGTTTAAACCCTTTACAATCAAGATCTGAAACAGTGTTTAAACCCTTTACAATGAAGATCTGAAACAGTGTTTAAACCCTTTACAATCAAGATCTGAAACAGTGTTTAAACCCTTTACAATGAAGATCTGAAACAGTGTTTAAACCCTTTACAATGAAGATCTGAAACAGTGTTTAAACCCTTTACAATCAAGTGTTTAAACCCTTTACAATCAAGATCTGAAACAGTGTTTAAACCCTTTACAATGAAGATCTGAAACAGTGTTTAAACCCTTTACAATGAAGATCTGAAACAGTGTTTAAACCCTTTACAATGAAGATGAAACAGTGTTTAAACCCTTTACAATGAAGATCTGAAACAGTGTTTAAACCCTTTACAATGAAGATCTGAAACAGTGTTTAAACCCTTTACAATCAAGATCTGAAACAGTGTTTAAACCCTTTACAATGAAGATCTGAAACAGTGTTAAACCCTTTACAATGAAGATCTGAAACAGTGTTTAAACCCTTTACAATGAAGATCTGAAACAGTGTTTAAACCCTTTACAATCAAGATCTGAAACAGTGTTTAAACCCTTTACAATCAAGATCTGAAACAGTGTTTAAACCCTTTACAATCAAGATGAAACAGTGTTTAAACCCTTTACAATGAAGATCTGAAACAGTGTTTAAAAATCAAGATCTGAAACAGTGTTTAAACTTTACAATGAAGATCTGAAACAGTGTTTAAACCCTTTACAATGAAGATCTGAAACAGTGTTTAAACCCTTTACAATCAAGATCTGAAACAGTGTTTAAACCCTTTACAATGAAGATCTGAAACAGTGTTTAAACCCTTTACAATCAAGATCTGAAACAGTGTTTAAACCCTTTACAATGAAGATCTGAAACAGTGTTTAAACCCTTTACAATCAAGATCTGAAACAGTGTTTAAACCCTTTACAATGAAGATCTGAAACAGTGTTTAAACCCTTTACAATGAAGATCTGAAACAGTGTTTAAAAATCAAGATCTGAAACAGTGTTTAAACCCTTTACAATCAAGATCTGAAACAGTGTTTAAACCCTTTACAATCAAGATCTGAAACAGTGTTTAAACCCTTTACAATGAAGATCTGAAACAGTGTTTAAACCCTTTACAATGAAGATCTGAAACAGTGTTTAAACCCTTTACAATCAAGATCTGAAACAGTGTTTAAACCCTTTACAATGAAATGAAACAGTGTTTAAACCCTTTCAATGATCTGAAACAGTGTTTAAACCCTTTACAATGAAGATCTGAAACAGTGTTTAAACCCTTTACAATGAAGATCTGAAACAGTGTTTAAACCCTTTACAATGAAGATTGAAACAGTGTTTAAACCCTTTACAATCAAGATCTGAAACAGTGTTTAAACCCTTTACAATGAAGATCTGAAACAGTGTTTAAACCCTTTACAATCAAGATCTGAAACAGTGTTTAAACCCTTTACAATGAAGATCTGAAACAGTGTTTAAACCCTTTACAATGAAGATCTGAAACAGTGTTTAAACCCTTTACAATGAAGATCTGAAACAGTGTTTAAACCCTTTACAATCAAGATCTGAAACAGTGTTTAAACCCTTTACAATGAAGATCTGAAACAGTGTTTAAACCCTTTACAATGAAGATCTGAAACAGTGTTTAAACCCTTTACAATGAAGATCTGAAACAGTGTTTAAACCCTTTACAATGAAGATCTGAAACAGTGTTTAAACCCTTTACAATGAAGATCTGAAACAGTGTTTAAACCCTTTACAATGAAGATCTGAAACAGTGTTTAAACCCTTTACAATGAAGATGAAACAGTGTTTAAACCCTTTACAATCAAGATCTGAAACAGTGTTTAAACCCTTTACAATCAAGATCTGAAACAGTGTTTAAACCCTTTACAATGAAGATCTGAAACAGTGTTTAAACCCTTTACAATCAAGATCTGAAACAGTGTTTAAACCCTTTACAATGAAGATCTGAAACAGTGTTTAAACCCTTTACAATGAAGATCTGAAACAGTGTTTAAACCCTTTACAATCAAGATCTGAAACAGTGTTTAAACCCTTTACAATGAAGATCTGAAACAGTGTTTAAACCCTTTACAATGAAGATCTGAAACAGTGTTTAAACCCTTTACAATGAAGATCTGAAACAGTGTTTAAACCCTTTACAATGAAGATCTGAAACAGTGTTTAAACCCTTTACAATGAAGATCTGAAACAGTGTTTAAACCCTTTACAATGAAGATCTGAAACAGTGTTTAAACCCTTTACAATGAAGATCTGAAACAGTGTTTAAACCCTTTACAATGAAGATCTGAAACAGTGTTTAAACCCTTTACAATGAAGATCTGTCAAGTTATTTGTATTTGTATTTTTATCTTAGAAAGACAGCGTCCTGGAAAAGGGATGTTTCTTTTTTTGCTGAGTTTATAACAGTTACCATAGAGATCATACATCCATGGAGACAGCATCAGTTATCCTCAGTGAACATGTTCAGATAGAATAATGTTGTAAGTCGCTCTGGATAAGAGCGTCTGCTAAATGACTTAAATGTAATGTAATGTAATAATATCCATGTTTGTTTTTGGGGGTGGCAGGATGGCTAGTGGTTAGAGTGTTGGACTAGTAACCAGCAGGTAGCCTAGTAGTTAGAGGGTTGGACTAGTAACCAGCAGGTAGCCTAGTGGTTGGAGTGTTGGACTAGTAACCAGCAGGTAGCCTAGTGGTTAGAGCGTTGGGCTAGAAACCAGCAGGTAGTCTAGTGGTTAGAGCGTTGGGCTAGAAACCAGCAGGTAGTCTAGTGGTTAGAGCATTGGGCTAGAAACCAGCAGGTAGCCTAGTGGTTAGAGTGTTGGACTAGTAACCAGCAGGTAGCCTAGTGGTTAGAGTGTTGGGCTAGAAACCAGCAGGTAGTCTAGTGGTTAGAGCGTTGGGCTAGAAACCAGCAGGTAGTCTAGTGGTTAGAGCATTGGGCTAGAAACCAGCAGGTAGTCTAGTGGTTAGAGTGTTGGACTAGAAACCAGCAGGTAGCCAAGTGGTTAGAGCGTTGGGCTAGAAACCAGCAGGTAGTCTAGTGGTTAGAGCGTTGGGCTAGAAACCAGCAGGTAGTCTAGTGGTTAGAGCGTTGGGCTAGAAACCAGCAGGTAGCCTAGTGGTTAGAGCGTTTGGCTAGAAACCAGCAGGTAGCCAAGTGGTTAGAGAGTTGGACTAGTAACCAGCAGGTAGCCTAGTGGTTAGAGCTTTGGACTAGTAACCAGCAGGTAGCCTAGTGGTTAGAGTGTTGGACTAGTAACCAGCAGGTAGCCTAGTGGTTAGAGTGTTGGACTAGTAACCAGCAGGTAGCCTAGTGGTTAGAGTGTTGGACTAGTAACCAGCAGGTAGCCTAATGGTTTGAGCTTTGGACTAGTAACCAGCAGGTAGCCTAGTGGTTAGAGTGTTGGACTAGTAACCAGCAGGTAGCCTAGTGGTTAGAGTGTTGGACTAGTAACCAGCAGGTAGCCTAGTGGTTAGAGTGTTGGACTAGTAACCAGCAGGTAGCCTAGTGGTTAGAGTGTTGGACTAGTAACCAGCAGGTAGCCTAGTGGTTAGAGTGTTGGACTAGTAACCAGCAGGTAGCCTAGTGGTTAGAGTGTTGGACTAGTAACTAGTAACCAGCAGGTAGCCTAGTGGTTAGAGTGTTGGACTAGTAACCAGCAGGTAGCCTAGTGGTTAGAGTGTTGGACTAGTAACCAGCAGGTAGCCTAGTGGTTAGAGTGTTGGACTAGTAACCAACAAGGCCCGGTGGATATATGTGACTGAGCTGAGGAGAGAGACAACAAGGCCCGGTGGATATATGTGACTGAGCTGAGGAGAGAGACAACAAGGCCCGGTGGATATATGTGACTGAGCTGAGGAGAGGGACGAGAATAGTTTAGCGACGCCAGTGAGTCCCAATGACCCATATAGGCTGTTGTGCGAAATCATGTCTTCTTCATAGTAACTTTATTACACTTAGATCGTCACAGGTCATAAATAATCTATCTTCATCAAAACATTTTTGTTTGTTTGTTGCCAAATTGGACCCTGTGAACGCAGCACCACTGGAGCAGTGCTGGTGAGGACTGTCTGGGATGTGGAAGGCAAAGTACATTCCTCCACGAGACTCCATGCCGTCATCCCTCCCTAAGAAACACACTACTCCCTGATTAGTGGAAAAAGATAGAGGAGGGGAATAGAACAGGGAGGGCAATGATTATAGCTGCACCATGTTGACGGCTGCCCGCCTGCCCCCAGGTTCGACTATTACTGTTACCACTGTCTGTGACGGAGATGTTTTCCTCTCTTAATGGTCTCACACCGGTTGAGACAGACAACGTATTAACTTAGATTAGAGTAGGCCAGTGTTCCCCAAACGGGCATACACGAGTACACAGGGAGTTGCAGTATGCTATGTGATGTGCCCCAAGGAAAAGGCACATTTGTGGATTGTACACTTTTCTTTAGGTGGTTGACGAAGAAATGGAAAGAGTCCCTCAAAGTGTTGGACAAGTCCTCTGAGGAACCTTGTACGCAGTAATGTGGTCTTCTCTCAGGTGTTCTTGATACTGACTTCTACCAGAGACAGTAGAATGAATGCCTGGTTAACTAACAGAGATAACAGAATGGATGCCTGGTTAACTAACAGAGATAACAGAATGAATGCCCAGTTAACAGAGATAACAGAATGAATGCCCAGTTAACTAACAGAGACAGTATAATGAATGCCCGGTTAACTAACAGAGATAACAGAATGAATGCCCGGTTAACCAACAGAGATAACAGAATGAATGCCCGGTTAACTAACAGAGATAACAGAATGAATGCCCGGTTAACTAACAGAGATAACAGAATGAATGCCCGGTTAACTAACAGAGATAGCAGAGTGAATGCCCGGTTAACTAACAGAGATAGCAGAATGAATGCCCGGTTAACTAACAGAGATAGCAGAATGAATGCCCGGTTAACTAACAGAGATAACAGAATGAATGCCCAGTTAACAGAGATAGCAGAATGAATGCCCGGCTAACTAACAGAGATAGCAGAATGAATGCCCGGCTAACTAACAGAGATAGCAGAATGAATGCCCGGTTAACCAACAGAGATAACAGAATGAATGCCCAGCCAACTAACAGAGATAACAGAGTGAATGCCCAGTTAACAGAGATAGCAGAATGAATACCCGGCTAACTAACAGAGATAACAGAATGAATGCCCGGTTAACTAACAGAGATAGCAGAATGCCCAGTCAACTAACAGAGATAACAGAATGAATGCCCAGTTAACTAACAGAGATAACAGAGTGAATGCCCAGCCAACTAACAGAGATAACAGAGTGAATGCCCAGTTAACAGAGATAGCAGAATGAATACCCGGCTAACTAACAGAGATAACAGAATGAATGCCCGGTTAACTAACAGAGATAGCAGAATGCCCAGTCAACTAACAGAGATAACAGAATGAATGCCCAGTTAACTAACAGAGATAACAGAGTGAATGCCCAGCCAACTAACATAGATAACAGAATGAATGCCCAGTTAACTAACAGAGATAACAGAGTTAATGTCCGGCTAACTATCAGAGATAACAGAGTGAATGCCCTGCTAACTAACAGAAAGTGTAGAATGAATGCCATGCTAACTAACAGAAAGTGTAGAATGAATGCCCTGCTAACTAACAGAGACAGTAGAATGAATACCCAGCTAACTAACAGAGATAATAGAATGAATGTCCTGATATCTAACAGAGATAGCAGAATGAATGGCAGGCTTACTAACAGAGATAGCAGAATGAATGCCCTGATATCTAACAGAGACACATCACCAGCCCTCTGTTCTGGTCCAGACCAAACACATCACCAGCCCTCTGTTCTGGTCCAGACAAACACATCACCAGCAGTCTGTCTGGTAGGAAAACAGTCATCCACAACTCCTGCACTTCTATCTCCTCTCAGTCCAGACCATCGTTCTCTACTGGTTCTGGAGAGAGGAATGTACATGACCCTTACAATAGGAGCCAGTGATATAACGTTCAAATAAACTGATTTGCGGCCTAAAAAAAGCCCCCCGGGCAGGAAGTGTCTCTCTGACGTACAAGGTGCCCACCACACACGCTAAGTCAACAGTCCTCTCTATGTGTGTTCTGACCAGAACCACTGAGGCTCCACTAGGCCATGTGGAGGATGTTTAAACTACTGGGACCTGATTGTTGAACATCTCTCTCTGTCTGTCTCTCTCTCTCTCTGTCCGTCTCTCTCTCTCTCTCTGTTCGTCTCTCTCTCTCTGTTCGTCTCTCTCTCTCTCTCTCTCTCTCTCTCTCTCTCTCTCTCTCTCTCTCTCTCTCTCTCTCTCTCTCTCTCTCTCTCTCTCTCTCTCTCTCTCTCTCTCTCTCTCTCTCTCTCTCTCTCTCTCTCTCAATATAGTAAACAACAGAAAAGAAAATGTCAAATGTTCAATTTTATTTTGGGACAAGCTAAGATGTCAATTTTTCTGAGTAGAAAACACAAGATAGAAATGGGATATGGGCAGGATGTAAGATGTGTTTAGGGTTTAAGGATTAGTGAAAGCATGAATAAAAGTAGATTTTGAGTTCTTTTCAGCTGTAAAATATCTCCTATTATTTGAGGAGAAGTGGGCCTACGAAAGAGCGCTTTGTTTTGTAGAGGAGGGGAAATTATTTTTTGCCGATGAAATAAGTTGAATGTATATGTTATGTATTTATTTTTATTTAGGAATTACATTTGTTGTTTCATTTCTGAAAGGGCAGTGTGTCATTTTTTTAAATGTTAACACTTGAGTAAAAAATAAAGGTTTTATAAAAACTCAAAACTCTCTCTCTCTCTCTGTTCCTCTCTCTCTCTCTCTATCCGTCTCTCTTTCTCTCTGTCTGTCTGTCTCTCTCTCTCTGTCTCTCTCTCTGTTTCTCTCTCTGTCCGTCTCTCTCTCTCTATCCGTCTCTCTCTCTCTCTGTCTGTCTGTCTCTCTCTCTCTGTCTCTCTCTCTGTTTCTCTCTCTGTCCGTCTCTCTCTCTCTCTCTCTCTCTCTCTCTCTCTCTCTCTCTCTCTCTCTCTCTCTCTCTCTCTCTCTCTCTCTCTCTCTCTCTCTCTCTCTCTCTCTCTCTCTCTCTCTCTCTCTTTCTCTCTCTCACAGGACAGGACACTATCTTTGTTAAAGATGTGACCCATTCCCCTCCCCCCTCCCCTCCCCTCCCCTCCCCTCCCCTCCCCCCCTCCCCTCCCCTCCCCCTCCCTTCTAAACAGCGTTCCGGGTGAATTGATCTGGGTTTGTTTGAATGTAAAGACCGACAAAAACAAGTGAGTTTAAGGACGTATTTCCCCATGAAGTGATGTACGCAAGGATGTGTCAGACTGCAGTCAACCTTACCGACCATGGATCTGACAGTGGATTGAACGTTTTTGAAACAGAGCGCTTCCAAGGGCACTCCTGGGAGTAGGCCTTGTAGTTGGACTGAACGCACTTGTCAATCACACACTAACAGATACAGCACATCTGCTGCCAGCAGAGACTGAGTCAGAGACTGAGTCAATATCATTCAGGACATTATGTTCTCTCCTCCAGACAAGATATCTATCAGTCCTGTTGAGCTGATACATTGGGAAGAGATAGAGAAATAGAAAGAGAGAGAGAGGGGGAGAGAGGCAGATAGAGAGAGAGAGACAGAGAAACAGAGAGAGAGAGAGAGAGAGAGAGAGAGAGAGAGAGAGAGAGAGAGAGAGAGAGAGAGGGGGAGAGAGGCAGATAGAGAGAGAGACAGAGAAACAGAGGGAGACAGAGAGAGACAGAGAGAGAGAGAGAGAGAAAGAGAGAGAGAGAGAGAGTGAAACAGAGAGAGAGAGAAAGACACACAGAGAGAGAGAGAGAGAGAGAGAGAGAGAGAGAGAGAGAGAGAGAGAGAGAGAGAGAGAGAGAGAGAGAGAGAGAGAGAGAGAGAGAAAGAGAAACAGAGAGAGAGAAACAGAGAGAGAGGAACAGAGAGAGAGAGAAACAGATGGAGAAACAGAGAGAAACAGAGAGAGAGAGAGAGAGCCGGACAGAGAGAGAGAGAGAGAGAGAGAGAGACAGAGAGAGAACGAGAGTGACAGACAGAGAGAGAGAATCTCTCCAGTCATCCCATGGCCAGTGACCGGAGGAAAGGAAGGCAAGGGAACATCACGGCTCCTCAGAGAGTCAGTTCACCTCCAGGCAACCACTTTGCTAATTAAGTCGCAAGCCCCCATTTACAGTTTTTTTTCTACAGTTTTTCTACAGTTCACATTTCCATTTCATTTTAAAACAGTTAATAAAGTGAATATTTTGGACTGGAATGAACCCCCCTAATGACGTGAAGGGGCTTTAATGTGTCCCCCAGGGAGGCTGCAGAGAGTCCGTGTCTGCAGTGGAGAGGTTAGGGGGAGTTTAGCAGAATGTCTGCACAGCAATTTGGAGTAATAACGTTCTGGGTTCCGTGTTATTATTTGGTTTCCGAAAATCATTACTTTTACGGTGTTGAATTCTCTCGTTTTATTTGGTCTATGGGTGAACATATAGACCTCTTTCTTTGCCCATTCAGGATTATCTTTTCACACCTAAAGGGTTAACCCCTTGTTTTGTTTTCCAATGGTATGACATGTATTTTCCAGGCTGAACACTGTAGAAAAAACAACTACTGACCTGCTGGCATTTTATTTGTTAATGTAGTTACAAGTCCAATAGACCTTTTCAAATCAAGGGATGCTGGACTAGTCCAGTAGCCCTCGTGAAAAGGGAGGACTGTTGTAGAGGTATACATCAGTAGCAAAGACTGTTAATGTTGTAGAAAAGATAACAGTCTGGTCCATCTGCTGAGTGTTTTAGTGTTTACCTTGAGTCCAGTCTGGTACATCTGCTGAGTGTTTTAGTGTTTACCTTGAGTCCAGTCTGGTACATCTGCTGAGTGTTTTAGTGTTTACCTTGAGTCCAGTCTGGTACATCTGCTGAGTGTTTTAGTGTTTACCTTGAGTCCAGTCTGGTACATCTGCTGAGTGTTTTAGTGTTTACCTTGAGTCCAGTCTGGTACGTCTGCTGAGTGTTTTAGTGTTTACCTTGAGTCCAGTCTGGTACATCTGCTGAGTGTTTTAGTGTTTACCTTGAGTCCAGTCTGGTCCATCTGCTGAGTGTTTTAGTGTTTACCTTGAGTCCAGTCTGGTACATCTTGGCCTTTTAGTGTTTACCTTGAGTCCAGTCTGGTACATCTTGGCCTTTTAGTGTTTTAGTGTTTTCCTTGAGTCCAGTCTGGTACATCTGCTGAGTGTTTTAGTGTTTACCTTGAGTCCAGTCTGGTACATCTGCTGAGTGTTTTAGTGTTTACCTTGAGTCCAGTCTGGTACATCTGCTGAGTGTTTTAGTGTTTACCTTGAGTCCAGTCTGGTACATCTGCTGAGTGTTTTAGTGTTTACCTTGAGTCCAGTCTGGTACATCTGCTGAGTGTTTTAGTGTTTACCTTGAGTCCAGTCTGGTACATCTGCTGAGTGTTTTAGTGTTTACCTTGAGTCCAGTCTGGTACATCTGCTGAGTGTTTTAGTGTTTACCTTGAGTCCAGTCTGGTACATCTGCTGAGTGTTTTAGTGTTTACCTTGAGTCCAGTCTGGTCCATCTGCTGAGTGTTTTAGTGTTTACCTTGAGTCCAGTCTGGTCCATCTGCTGAGTGTTTTAGTGTTTACCTTGAGTCCAGTCTGGTACATCTGCTGAGTGTTTTAGTGTTTACCTTGAGTCCAGTCTGGTACATCTGCTGAGTGCTTTAGTGTTTACCTTGAGTCCAGTCTGGTCAATCTGCTGAGTGTTTTAGTGTTTTCCTTGAGTCCAGTCTGGTACATATGCTGAGTGCTTTAGTGTTTACCTTGAGTCCAGTCTGGTACATCTTGGCCTTTTAGTGTTTACCTTGAGTCCAGTCTGGTACATCTGCTGAGTGTTTTAGTGTTTACCTTGAGTCCAGTCTGGTCCATCTGCTGAGTGTTTTAGTGTTTACCTTGAGTCCAGTCTGGTACATCTGCTGAGTGCTTTAGTGTTTACCTTGAGTCCAGTCTGGTACATCTGCTGAGTGTTTTAGTGTTTACCTTGAGTCCAGTCTGGTCCATCTGCTGAGTGTTTTAGTGTTTACCTTGAGTCCAGTCTGGTACATCTGCTGACTGTTTTAATGTTTACCTTGAGTCCAGTCTGGTCCATCTGCTGAGTGTTTTAATGTTTACCTTGAGACCAGTCTGGTACATCTGCTGAGTGTTTTAGTGTTTACCTTGAGTCCAGTCTGGTACATCTGCTGAGTGTTTTAGTGTTTACCTTGAGACCAGTCTGGTCCATCTGCTGAGTGTTTTAGTGTTAACCTTGAGTCCAGTCTGGTACATCTGCTGAGTGTTTTCGTGTTTACCTTGAGTCCAGTCTGGTACATCTGCTGAGTGTTTTAGTGTTTACCTTGAGTCCAGTCTGGTCCATCTGCTGAGTGTTTTAGTGTTTACCTTGAGTCCAGTCTGGTACATCTGCTGAGTGTTTTAGTGTTTACCTTGAGTCCAGTCTGGTACATCTGCTGAGTGTTTTAGTGTTTACCTTGAGTCCAGTCTGGTACATCTGCTGAGTGTTTTAGTGTTAACCTTGACTCCAGGGCCTCTGGAATGCACTCTTACCACCCCACCATCCTCCCCCCAATCCTTACCCTCCATCTCTCTATGCCTCACCCTCCATCCATCCCTCCCCCCTCCAGCACCACATTCCTCACCCCCCCCCCTCCAGCCCTCCTTCCCTCACCCTCTATCCCTCTCCTCCAAAACCTTGGACCGTGGAATGACACAACAGGGTTTAGGGCTCTAAACCATGGGCCGTGACGGGGTGATATGTAAGAGGGTACAGGACTCTGAGGTGATATGTAGAGGGTACAGGACTCTGGGGTGATATATAGAGGGTACAGGACTCTGGGGTGATATATAGAGGGTACAGGACTCTGTGGTGATATATAGAGGGTACAGGACTCTGGGGTGATATATAGAGGGTACAGGACTCTGGGGTGATATATAGAGGGTACAGGACTCTGTGGTGATATGGAGAGGGTACGGGACTCTGGGGTGATATGTAGAGGGTACAGGACTCTGGGGTGATATGTAGAGGGTACGGGACTCTGGGGTGATATGTAGAGGGTACAGGACTCTGGGGTGATATGTAGAGGGTACAGGACTAGAAGGTCCGGAGACATCATTGGGCTATGGTGAGGAGACGTCACTGGGCTATGGTGAGGAGACATCACTGGGCTATGGTGAGGAGACATCACTGGGCTATTGTGAGGAGACATCACTGGGCTTTGGTGAGGAGACATCACTGGGCTATGGTGAGGAGACATCACTGGGCTATGGTGAGGAGACATCACTGGGCTATGGTGAGGAGACATCACTGGGCTATGGTGAGGAGACATCACTGGGCTATGGTGAGGAGACATCACTGGGCTATGGTGAGGAGACATCACTGGGCTATGGTGAGGAGACATCACTGGGCTATGGTGAGGAGACATCACTGGGCTATGGTGAGGAGACATCACTGGGCTATGGTGAGGAGACATCACTGGGCTATGGTGAGGAGACATCACTGGGCTATGGTGAGGAGACATCACTGGGCTATGGTGAGGAGACATCACTGGGCTATGGTGAGGAGACATCACTGGGCTATGGTGAGGAGACATCACTGGGCTATGGTGAGGAGACATCACTGGGCTATGGTGAGGAGACATCACTGGGCTATGGTGAGGAGACATCACTGGGCTATGGTGAGGAGACATCACTGGGCTATGGTGAGGAGACCTCACTGGGCTATGGTGAAGAGACATCACTGGGCTATGGTGAGGAGACATCACTGGGCTATGGTGAGGAGACATCACTGGCCTATGGTGAGGAGACATCACTGGGCTATGGTGAGGAGACATCACTGGGCTATGGTGAGGAGACATCACTGGGCTACGGTGAGGAGACATCACTGGGCTACGGTGAGGAGACATCACTGGGCTACGGTGAGGAGACATCACTGGGCTATGGTGAGGAGACGTCACTGGGCTATGGTGAGGAGACGTCACTGGGCTATGGTGAGGAGAGAGGGACAAACTGGGCTATGGTGAGGAGACGTCACTGGGCTATGGTGGTGAGGAGACATCACTGGGCTATGGTGAGGAGACATCACTGGGCTATGGTGAGGAGACATCACTGGGCTATGGTGAGGAGACATCATTGGGCTATGGTGAGGAGACATCACTGGGCTATGGTGAGGAGACGTCACTGGGCTATGGTGAGCAGACATCACTGGGCTATGGTGAGGAGACATCACTGGGCTATGGTGAGGAGACATCACTGGGCTATGGTGAGGAGACATCACTGGGCTATGGTGAGGAGACGTCACTGGGCTATGGTGAGGAGACATCACTGGGCTATGGTGAGGAGACATCACTGGGCTATGGTGAGGAGACATCACTGGGCTATGGTGAGGAGAGAGGGACAAACTGGGCTATGGTGAGGAGACGTCACTGGGCTATGGTGAGGAGACATCACTGGGCTATGGTGAGGAGACATCACTGGGCTATGGTGAGGAGACATCACTGGGCTATGGTGAGGAGACATCACTGGGCTATGGTGAGGAGACATCACTGGGCTATGGTGAGGAGACATCACTGGGCTATGGTGAGGAGACATCACTGGGCTATGGTGAGGAGACATCACTGGGCTATGGTGAGGAGAGAGGGAATCACTGGGCTATGGTGAGGAGACATCACTGGGCTATGGTGAGGAGACATCACTGGGCTATGGTGAGGAGACATCACTGGGCTATGGTGAGGAGACATCACTGGGCTATGGTGAGGAGACATCACTGGGCTATGGTGAGGAGACATCACTGGGCTATGGTGAGGAGACATCACTGGGCTATGGTGAGGAGACATCACTGGGCTATGGTGAGGAGACATCACTGGGCTATGGTGAGGAGACATCACTGGGCTATGGTGAGGAGACATCACTGGGCTATGGTGAGGAGACATCACTGGGCTATGGTGAGGAGACATCACTGGGCTATGGTGAGGAGACATCACTGGGCTATGGTGAGGAGACATCACTGGGCTATGGTGAGGAGACATCACTGGGCTATGGTGAGAGACCTCACTGGGCTATGGTGAAGAGACATCACTGGGCTATGGTGAGGAGACATCACTGGGCTATGGTGAGGAGACATCACTGGCCTATGGTGAGGAGACATCACTGGGCTATGGTGAGGAGACATCACTGGGCTATGGTGAGGAGACATCACTGGGCTACGGTGAGGAGACATCACTGGGCTACGGTGAGGAGACATCACTGGGCTACGGTGAGGAGACATCACTGGGCTATGGTGAGGAGACGTCACTGGGCTATGGTGAGGAGACGTCACTGGGCTATGGTGAGGAGAGAGGGACAAACTGGGCTATGGTGAGGAGACGTCACTGGGCTATGGTGGTGAGGAGACATCACTGGGCTATGGTGAGGAGACATCACTGGGCTATGGTGAGGAGACATCACTGGGCTATGGTGAGGAGACATCATTGGGCTATGGTGAGGAGACATCACTGGGCTATGGTGAGGAGACGTCACTGGGCTATGGTGAGCAGACATCACTGGGCTATGGTGAGGAGACATCACTGGGCTATGGTGAGGAGACATCACTGGGCTATGGTGAGGAGACATCACTGGGCTATGGTGAGGAGACGTCACTGGGCTATGGTGAGGAGACATCACTGGGCTATGGTGAGGAGACATCACTGGGCTATGGTGAGGAGACATCACTGGGCTATGGTGAGGAGAGAGGGACAAACTGGGCTATGGTGAGGAGACGTCACTGGGCTATGGTGAGGAGACATCACTGGGCTATGGTGAGGAGACATCACTGGGCTATGGTGAGGAGACATCACTGGGCTATGGTGAGTAGACCTTACTGGGCTATGGTGAGGAGACATCACTGGGCTATGGTGAGGAGACATCACTGGGCTATGGTGAGGAGAGAGGGAATCACTGGGCTATGGTGAGGAGACATCACTGGGCTATGGTGAGGAGACATCACTGGGCTATGGTGAGGAGACATCACTGGGCTATGGTGAGGAGACATCACTGGGCTATGGTGAGGAGACATCACTGGGCTATGGTGAGGAGACATCATTGGGCTATGGTGAGGAGACATCACTGGGCTATGGTGAGGAGACATCACTGGGCTATGGTGAGGAGACATCACTGGGCTATGGTGAGGAGAGAGGGACAAACTGGGCTATGGTGAGGAGACGTCACTGGGCTATGGTGAGGAGACATCACTGGGCTATGGTGAGGAGACATCACTGGGCTATGGTGAGGAGACATCACTGGGCTATGGTGAGTAGACCTTACTGGGCTATGGTGAGGAGACATCACTGGGCTATGGTGAGGAGACATCACTGGGCTATGGTGAGGAGAGAGGGAATCACTGGGCTATGGTGAGGAGACATCACTGGGCTATGGTGAGGAGACATCACTGGGCTATGGTGAGGAGACATCACTGGGCTATGGTGAGGAGACATCACTGGGCTATGGTGAGGAGACATCACTGGGCTATGGTGAGGAGACATCATTGGGCTATGGTGAGGAGACATCACTGGGCTATGGTGAGGAGATGTCATTGGGCTATGGTGAGGAGACCTCACTGGGCTATGGTGAGGAGACATCACTGGGCTATGGTGAGGAGACATCACTGGGCTATGGTGAGGAGACCTCACTGGGCTATGGTGAGGAGACATCATTGGGCTATGGTGAGGAGACATCACTGGGCTATGGTGAGGAGACATCACTGGGCTATGGTGAGGAGACATCACTGGGCTATGGTGAGGAGACATCACTGGGCTATGGTGAGGAGACATCACTGGGCTATGGTGAGGAGACGTCATTGGGCTATGGTGAGGAGACCTCACTGGGCTATGGTGAGGAGACATCACTGGGCTATGGTGAGGAGACATCACTGGGCTATGGTGAGGAGACATCACTGGGCTATGGTGAGGAGACATCACTGGGCTATGGTGAGGAGACCTCACTGGGCTATGGTGAGGAGACATCATTGGGCTATGGTGAGGAGACATCACTGGGCTATGGTGAGGAGACATCACTGGGCTATGGTGAGGAGACATCACTGGGCTATGGTGAGGAGACATCACTGGGCTATGGTGAGGAGACATCACTGGGCTATGGTGAGGAGAGAGGGACAAACTGGGCTATGGTGAGGAGACATCACTGGGCTATGGTGAGGAGACATCACTGGGCTATGGTGAGGAGACATCACTGGGCTATGGTGAGGAGACATCACTGGGCTATGGTGAGTAGACCTTACTGGGCTATGGTGAGGAGACATCACTGGGCTATGGTGAGGAGACATCACTGGGCTATGGTGAGGAGAGAGGGAATCACTGGGCTATGGTGAGGAGACATCACTGGGCTATGGTGAGGAGACATCACTGGGCTATGGTGAGGAGACATCACTGGGCTATGGTGAGGAGACATCACTGGGCTATGGTGAGGAGACATCATTGGGCTATGGTGAGGAGACATCACTGGGCTATGGTGAGGAGACGTCATTGGGCTATGGTGAGGAGACCTCACTGGGCTATGGTGAGGAGACATCACTGGGCTATGGTGAGGAGACATCACTGGGCTATGGTGAGGAGACCTCACTGGGCTATGGTGAGGAGACATCATTGGGCTATGGTGAGGAGACATCACTGGGCTATGGTGAGGAGACATCACTGGGCTATGGTGAGGAGACATCACTGGGCTATGGTGAGGAGACATCACTGGGCTATGGTGAGGAGACATCACTGGGCTATGGTGAGGAGACATCACTGGGCTATGGTGAGGAGACCTCACTGGGCTATGGTGAGTAGACATCATTGGGCTATGGTGAGGAGACATCACTGGGCTATGGTGAGGAGACATCACTGGGCTATGGTGAGGAGACATCACTGGGCTATGGTGAGGAGACATCACTGGGCTATGGTGAGGAGACATCACTGGGCTATGGTGAGGAGACATCACTGGGCTATGGTGAGGAGACATCACTGGGCTATGGTGAGGAGACATCACTGGGCTATGGTGAGGAGACATCACTGGGCTATGGTGAGGAGAGAGGGACAAACTGGGCTATGGTGAGGAGACGTCACTGGGCTATGGTGAGGAGACCTCACTGGGCTATGGTGAGGAGACATCACTGGGCTATGGTGAGGAGACATCACTGGGCTATGGTGAGGAGACATCACTGGGCTATGGTGAGGAGAGGGACAAACTGGGCTATGGTGAGGAGACGTCACTGGGCTATGGTGAGGAGAGAGGGACAAACTGGGCATATTTTAGTTGTTTTTGTATTGTATTGTAAATGTTGTATAATAGATATGTAGTGGTGTAATAATGTTATAAGATGTACTGTTTTATATTTTGTTTTAAAAACTTCTCTGTTAGTTCCACTAGTTAATGAATACCGGTAACACTTCTCTGTTGGTTCTAATAGTTAATGGATACCGGTAACACTTCTCTGTTGGTTCTACTAGTTAATGAATACCGGTAACACTAGGTAACACTTCTCTGTTGGTTCTACTAGTTAATGAATACCGGTAACACTTCTCTGTTGGTTCTACTAGTTAATGAATACCGGTAACACTTCTCTGTTGGTTCTACTAGTTAATGAATACCGGTAACACTAGGTAACACTTCTCTGTTGGTTCTACTAGTTAATGAATACCGGTAACACTTCTCTGTTGGTTCTACTAGTTAATGAATACCGGTAACACTTCTCTGTTGGTTCTACTAGTTAATGAATACCGGTAACACTTCTCTGTTGGTTCTACTAGTTAATGAATACCGGTAACACTAGGTAACACTTCTCTGTTGGTTCTACTAGTTAATGAATACCGGTAACACTTCTCTGTTGGTTCTACTAGTTAATGAATACCGGTAACACTTCTCTGTTGGTTCTACTAGTTAATGAATACCGGTAACACTTCTCTGTTGGTTCTACTAGTTAATGAATACCGGTAACACTAGGTAACACTTCTCTGTTGGTTCTACTAGTTAATGAATACCGGTAACACTTCTCTGTTGGTTCTACTAGTTAATGAATACCGGTAACACTAGGTAACACTTCTCTGTTGGTTCTACTAGTTAATGAATACCGGTAACACTTCTCTGTTGGTTCTACTAGTTAATGAATACCGGTAACACTTCTCTGTTGGTTCTACTAGTTAATGAATACCGGTAACACTAGGTAACACTTCTCTGTTGGTTCTACTAGTTAATGAATACCGGTAACACTTCTCTGTTGGTTCTACTAGTTAATGAATACCGGTAACACTTCTCTGTTGGTTCTACTAGTTAATGAATACCGGTAACAATTCTCTGTTGGTTCTACTAGTTAATGAATACCGGTAACACTAGGTAACACTTCTCTGTTGGTTCTACTAGTTAATGAATACCGGTAACACTTCTCTGTTGGTTCTAATAGTTAATGAATACCGGTAACACTTCTCTGTTGGTTCTACTAGTTAATGAATACCGGTAACACTTCTCTGTTGGTTCTACTAGTTAATGAATACCGGTAACACTAGGTAACACTTCTCTGTTGGTTCTACTAGTTAATGAATACCGGTAACACTTCTCTGTTGGTTCTACTAGTTAATGAATACCGGTAACACTTCTCTGTTGGTTCTACTAGTTAATGAATACCGGTAACACTTCTCTGTTGGTTCTACTAGTTAATGAATACCGGTAACACTAGGTAACACTTCTCTGTTGGTTCTACTAGTTAATGAATACCGGTAACACTTCTCTGTTGGTTCTACTAGTTAATGAATACCGGTAACACTAGGTAACACTTCTCTGTTGGTTCTACTAGTTAATGAATACCGGTAACACTTCTCTGTTGGTTCTACTAGTTAATGAATACCGGTAACACTTCTCTGTTGGTTCTACTAGTTAATGAATACCGGTAACACTAGGTAACACTTCTCTGTTGGTTCTACTAGTTAATGAATACCGGTAACACTTCTTTGTTGGTTCTACTAGTTAATGAATACCGGTAACACTTCTCTGTTGGTTCTACTAGTTAATGAATACCGGTAACATTTCTCTGTTGGTTCTACTAGTTAATGAATACCGGTAACACTAGGTAACACTTCTCTGTTGGTTCTACTAGTTAATGAATACCGGTAACACTTCTCTGTTGGTTCTACTAGTTAATGAATACCGGTAACACTTCTCTGTTGGTTCTACTAGTTAATGAATACCGGTAACACTTCTCTGTTGGTTCTACTAGTTAATGAATACCGGTAACACTAGGTAACACTTCTCTGTTGGCTCTTTCAGTTTCACAATTGATGGATATTATTGTTTAAAATTATTTTTAAAAATTATATTGAAAAGCCTGTAACAATAACTGTCATTATATTGAAAAGCCTGTAACAATAACTGTCATTATATTGAAAAGCCTGTAACAATAACTGTCATTATATTGAAAAGCCTGTAACAATAACTGTCATTATATTGAAAAGCCTGTAACAATAACTGTCATTATATTGAAAAGCCTGTAACAATAACTGTCATTATATTGGAAAGCCTGTAACAATAACTGTCATTATATTGAAAAGCCTGTAACAATAACTGTCATTATATTGAAAAGCCTGTAACAATAACTGTCATTATATTGAAAAGCCTGTAACAATAACTGTCATTATATTGAAAAGCCTGTAACAATAACTGTCATTATATTGAAAAGCCTGTAACAATAACTGTCATTATATTGAAAAGCCTGTAACAATAACTGTCAGGTTCTGTTCGTACCACAAACAGCTTCTGATTTCTAATACATGAGTCATTTCCTGATCTGTCTTCCCCAGAATCTCCGCTCTGCTCCTTATATTTGACGTTTTATACCCCAGGACTTCTTTGACTACAGCCACACAATACGTCCTCCTTGTTATGCAGGTGAATGAGGACCCAAAAGCGACTTGGCGAAAACAGAGTTTTTAATCCAGTAAGAAACTTTACAAAACAAAAAGCATAATACTACTCGTAAAGACGAGAACAGACTGGAGACTTGATCGAGAACTGCAGGTTGCCTCGGGAAGGCACTTGAACCTAGCAGACTCAGACACCTGCTCACCACGCAGCATCTGAGGGAAACACGACACGACAGGGCAAAACATAGACACAGCACGGTGAATTATAGATGAGGATCCGACGGGGCAGGAACGGAAAACAAGGAGTGAAATAGGGACTCTAATCAGGGAAAAGGATCGGGAACAGGTGTGGGAAGACTAAATGATGATTAGGGGAATAGGAACAGCTGGGAGCAGGTACGGAACGATAGAGAGAAGAGAGAGCGGGAGAGTGAGAGAGGGAGGGGAGAGAGAGGGATAGAAAGAGGGAAAGAACCTAATAAGACCAGCAGAGGGAAACGAATAGAAGGGGAAGCACAGGGACAAGACATGATAATTAATGACAAAACATGACAGTACCCCCCACTCACCGAGCGCCTCCTGGCGCACTCGAGGAGGAATCCTGGCGGCAACGGAGGAAATCATCAATGAGTGAACGGTCCAGCACGTCCCGAGACGGAACCCAACTCCTCTCCTCAGGACCGTAACCCTCCCAATCCACTAAGTATTGGTGACCCCGTCCCGAGAACGCATGTCCATGATCTTATGTACCTTGTAAATAGGTGCGCTCTCGACAAGGACGGGAGGGGGAGGGAAGACGAACGGGGGTGCGAAGAAAGGGCTTGACACAGGAGACATGGAAGACAGGATGGACGCGACGAAGATGTCGCGGAAGAAGCAGTCGCACAGCGACAGGATTGACGACCTGGGAGACACGGAACGGACCAATGAACCGCGGAGTCAACTTACGAGAAGCTGTCGTAAGAGGAAGGTTGCGAGTGGAAAGCCACACTCTCTGGCCGCAACAATACCTTGGACTCTTAATCCTGCGTTTATTGGCGGCTCTCACAGTCTGTGCCCTGTAGCAGCAAAGTGCAGACCTCACCCTCCTCCAGGTGCGCTCACAACGTTGGACAAACGCTTGAGCGGAGGGAACGCTGGACTCGGTAAGCTGGGATGAGAACAGAGGAGGCTGGTAACCCAGACTACTCTGAAACGGAGATAACCCGGTAGCAGACGAAGGAAGCGAGTTGTGAGCGTATTCTGCCCAGGGGAGCTGTTCTGCCCAAGACGCAGGGTTTCTGAAAGAAAGGCTGCGTAGTATGCGACCAATCGTCTGATTGGCCCTCTCTGCTTGACCGTTAGACTGGGGATGAAACCCGGAAGAGAGACTGACGGACGCACCAATCAAACGACAGAACTCCCTCCAAAACTGTGACGTGAATTGCGGGCCTCTGTCTGAAACGGCGTCTAACGGGAGGCCATGAATTCTGAACACATTCTCGATAATGATTTGTGCCGTCTCCTTAGCGGAAGGAAGTTTAGCGAGGGGAATGAAATGTGCCGCCTTAGAGAACCTATCGACAACCGTAAGAATCACAGTCTTCCCCGCAGACAAAGGCAGACCGGTAATGAAGTCTAGGGCGATGTGAGACCATGGTCGAGAAGGAATGGGGAGCGGTCTGAGACGACCGGCAGGAGGAGAGTTACCCGACTTAGTCTGCGCGCAGTCCGAACAAGCAGCCACGAAACGGCGCGTGTCACGCTCCTGAGTCGGCCACCAAAAGCGCTGGCGAATAGACGCAAGAGTGCCTCGAACACCGGGATGACCAGTTAACTTGGCAGAGTGAGCCCACTGAAGAACAGCCAGACGAGTGGAAACAGGAACGAAAAGGAGGTTACTAGGACAAGCGCGCGACGCAGTGTGCGTGAGTGCTTGCTTAACCTGTCTTTCAATTCCCCAGACTGTCAACCCGACAACACGCCCATAAGGAAGAATCCCCTCGGGATCAGTAGAAGCCACAGAAGAACTAAACAGACGGGATAAGGCATCAGGCTTGGTGTTCTTGCTACCCGGACGGTAAGAAATCACAAACTCGAAACGAGCGAAAAACAACGCCCAACGAGCTTGACGGGCATTAAGTCGTTTGGCAGAACGGATGTACTCAAGGTTCTTATGGTCTGTCCAAACGACAAAGGAACGGTCGCCCCCTCCAACCACTGTCGCCATTCGCCTAGGGCTAAGCGGATGGCGAGCAGTTCACGGTTACCCACATCATAGTTGCGCTCAGATGGCGACAGGCGATGAGAAAAATAAGCGCAAGGATGAACCTTATCGTCAGACTGGAAGCGCTGGGATAGAATGGCTCCCACGCCTACCTCTGAAGCGTCAACCTCGACAATGAATTGTCTAGTGACGTCAGGAGTAACGAGGATAGGAGCGGACGTAAAACGTTCTTTTAGAAGATCAAAAGCTCCCTGGGCGGAACCGGACCACTTAAAACACGTCTTGACAGAAGTAAGAGCTGTGAGAGGGGCAGCAACTTGACCGAAATTACGAATGAAACGCCGATAGAAATTAGCGAAACCTAAAAAGCGCTGCAACTCGACACGTGACCTTGAACGGGCCAATCACTGACAGCTTGGACCTTAGCGGAATCCATCTGAATGCCTTCAGCGGAAATAACGGAACCGAGAAAAGTAACGGAGGAGACATGAAAAGAGCACTTCTCAGCCTTTACGTAGAGACAATTCTCTAAAAGGCGCTGAAGAACACGTCGAACGTGCTGAACATGAATCTCGAGTGACGGTGAAAAAATCAGGATATCGTCAAGATAGACAAAAACAAAGATGTTCAGCATGTCTCTCAGAACATCATTAACTAATGCCTGAAAAACAGCTGGCGCATTGGCGAGACCAAACGGCAGAACCCGGTACTCAAAATGCCCTAACGGAGTGTTAAACGCCGTTTTCCACTCGTCCCCCTCTCTGATGCGCACGAGATGGTAAGCGTTACGAAGGTCCAACTTAGTAAAGCACCTGGCTCCCTGCAGAATCTCGAAGGCTGATGACATAAGGGGAAGCGGATAACGATTCTTAACCGTTATGTCATTCAGCCCTCGATATCCACGCAGGGGCGCAGAGTACCGTCCTTCTTCTTAACAAAAAGAACCCCGCCCGGCCGGAGAGGAAGAAGGCACTATGGTACCGGCGTCAAGAGACACAGATAAATAATCCTCGAGAGCCTTACGTTCGGGAGCCGACAGAGAGTATAGTCTACCCCGAGGAGGAGTGGTCCCCGGAAGGAGATCAATACTACAATCATACGACCGGTGAGGAGGAAGGGAGTTGGCTCGGGGACCGACTGAAGACCGTGCGCAGATCATGATATTCCTCCGGCACTCCTGTCAAATCGCCAGGTTCCTCCTGAGAAGTGGGGACAGAAGAAATGGGAGGGATGGCAGACATTAAGCACTTCACATGACAAGATACGTTCCAGGATAGGATAGAATTACAAGACCAATTAATAGAAGGATTATGACATACTAGCCAGGGATGACCCAAAACAACAGGTGTGAAAGGTGAACGAAAAATCAAAAAAGAAATAGTCTCACTGTGGTTACCAGATACTGTGAGAGTTAAAGGTAGTGTCTCAAATCTGATACTGGGAAGATGACCACCATCTAAGGCAAACATGGGCGTAGGCTTGTCTAACTGTCTGAAAGGAATGTTATGTTTCCGAACCCATGCTTCGTCCATGAAACAACCCTCAGCCCCAGAGTCAATCAAGGCACTGCATGTAGCACCGAACCGGTCCAGCGTAGATGGACCGACATAGTAGTACAGGATCTAGATGAAGAGACCTGAGTAGTAGCGCTCACCAGTAGCCCTCCGCTTACTGATGGGCTCTGGCCTCTTACTGGACATGAATTAACAAAATGTCCATCAAATCCGCAATAAAGGCACAGGCGGTTGGTGATCCTCCGTTCCCTCTCCTTAGTCGAGATGCGAATCCCTCCCAGCTGCATGGGCTCAGTCTCAGAGCCAGAGGAGGGAGATGGTTGCGATGCGGAGCAGGGAAACACCGTTGATGCGAGCTCTCTTCCACGAGCCTGGTGACGAAGATCTACCCGTCGTTCTATGCGGATGGCGAGAGCAATCAAAGAGTCCACACTGGAAGGAACCTCCCGAGAGAGAATCTCATCTTTGACCACTGTGTGGAGTCCCTCCAGAAAACGAGCGAGCAGCGCCGGCTCGTTCCAGTCACTAGAGGCAGCAAGAGTACGAAACTCTATAGAGTAATCCGTTATGGATCGATCACCTTGGCATAGGGAAGCCAGGGCCCTAGAAGCCTCCCCACCAAAAACTGAACGGTCAAAAACCCGAATCATCTCCTCTTTAAAGTTCTGGTAATTGTTAGAACAATCAGCCCTTGCCTCCCAGATAGCTGTGCCCCACTCTCGGGCCCGGCCAGTAAGGAGTGAAATGACGTAAGCAACCCGAGCTCTCTCTCTAGAGTATGTGTTGGGTTGGAGAGAGAACACAATCTCACACTGGGTGAGAAAGGAGCGGCACTCAGTGGGCTGCCCGGAGTAGCAAGGTGGGTTATTAACCCTAGGTTCTGGAGGCTCGGCAGGCCAGGAAGTAACAGGTGGCACGAGACGAAGACTCTGGAACTGTCCAGAGAGGTCGGAAACCTGAGCGGCCAGGTTCTCCACGGCATGGCGAGCAGCAGACAATTCCTGCTCGTGTCTGCCGAGCATGGCTCCTTGGATCTCGACGGCAGTGTTACGAGCGTCTGTAGTCGCTGGGTCCATTCCTTGGTCGGATCCTTCTGTTATGCTGGTGAATGAGGACCCAAAAGCGACTTGGCGAAAACAGAGTTTTTAATCCAGTAAGAAACTTTACAAAACAAAAAGCATAATACTACTCGTAAAGACGAGAACAGACTGGAGACTTGATCGAGAACTGCAGGTTGCCTCGAGGCACTTGAACCTAGCAGACTCAGACACCTGCTCACCACGCAGCATCTGAGGGAAACACGACACGACAGGGCAAAACATAGACACAGCACGGTGAATTATAGATGAGGATCCGACGGGGCAGGAACGGAAAACAAGGAGTGAAATAGGGACTCTAATCAGGGAAAAGGATCGGGAACAGGTGTGGGAAGACTAAATGATGATTAGGGGAATAGGAACAGCTGGGAGCAGGTACGGAACGATAGAGAGAAGAGAGAGCGGGAGAGTGAGAGAGGGAGGGGGAGAGAGAGGGATAGAAAGAGGGAAAGAACCTAATAAGACCAGCAGAGGGAAACGAATAGAAGGGGAAGCACAGGGACAAGACATGATAATTAATGACAAAACATGACACTCCTCTTTACACGAGACATTTAAGCAAAGTTACATAAAACATTGTCTCCTTTACATGGGATGTTTACACAGAGTCAGGTAACACATTGACTCCTTTACACGGGATGTTTACACAGAGTCAGGTAACACATTGTCTCCTTTACACGGGATGTTTACACAGAGTCAGGTAACACATTGTCTCCTTTACACGGGATGTTTACACAGAGTCAGGTAACACATTGTCTCCTTTACACGGGATGTTTACACAGAGTCAGGTAACACATTGTCTCCTTTACACGGGATGTTTACACAGAGTCAGGTAACACATTGTCTCCTTTACACGGGATGTTTACACAGAGTCAGGTAACACATTGTCTCCTTTACACGGGATGTTTACACAGAGTCAGGTAACACATTGTCTCCTTTACACGGGATGTTTACACAGAGTCAGGTAACACATTGTCTCCTTTACACGGGATGTTTACACAGAGTCAGGTAACACATTGTCTCCTTTACACGGGATGTTTACACAGAGTCAGGTAACACATTGTCTCCTTTACACGGGATGTTTACACAGAGTCAGGTAACACATTGTCTCCTTTACACGGGATGTTTACACAGAGTCAGGTAACACATTGTCTCCTTTACACGGGATGTTTACACAGAGTCAGGAAACACATTGTCTCCTTTACAGGTGGATGTTTCATCAGCTTCAGGCCCACATTGCCTCAGGCAATTCTATCGGGATGTTAACACAGAGTCAGGAAACAAATTGTTCGCCATGTAAGATGAACCTTCACCCCTCTTGTCTCTATCTCTGTCTGTGGTTCCCACCCCTCTGTCTGGGTTTGCTGCTCAAATCTCTGTCTGTGGTTCTGCTGATCTGTCTGTGGGTGCTCCCCTCTGTCTGATGAACCTTCCCCCTGTCTTGTCTCTACCTCTGTCTGTGGTTCTGCTGCTACCCCTCTGTCTGTGGTTCTGCTGCTACCCCTCTGTCTGTGGTTCTGCTGCTACCCCTCTGTCTGTGGTTCTGCTGCTACCCCTCTGTCTGTGGTTCTGCTGCTACCCCTCTGTCTGTGGTTCTGCTGCTACCCCTCTGTCTGTGGTTCTGCTGCTACCCCTCTGTCTGTGGTTCTGCTGCTACCCCTCTGTCTGTGGTTCTGCTGCTACCCCTCTGTCTGTGGTTCTGCTGCTACCCCTCTGTCTGTGGTTGAGGCCTCTTCTACCTACCTCTGTCTGTGGTTCTGCTGCTACCCCTCTGTCTGGGTTCTGCTGCTACCCCTCTGTCTGTGGTTCTGCTGCTACCCCTCTGTCTGTGGTTCTGCTGCTACCTCTCTGTCTGTGGTTCTGCTGCTACCCTCTGTCTGTGGTTCTGCTGCTACCCCTCTGTCTGTGGTTCTGCTGCTACCCTCTGTCTGTGGTTCTGCTGCTACCCCTCTGTCTGTGGTTCTGCTGCTACCCCTCTGTCTGTGGTTGAGGCCTCTTCTACCTCTTCCTTGTCTCAGTGTTACCATAGCTCTGACCGGAGACTGGAGAAATCACCAGATCATACGGACTTGGCTGATTGATTACCCATTTATTTTGTTTCTGCCTGCAAATCGTCTCCCTAAAAGGTAGGTTATGTCCTATAGGCCTATGTAAAACATAGGAGTTGTGTCTGTCATCATTCTCTCTGCCTCCAGTTCAGTAGCCGTACCTGTGAGATCAGGTGAGCGTGTTGTCTCTATTAAATAGAGTAGGCTGTAGCCAATGCACGGGCGGAAATGTACTTAGGAAATGTACTTCCTAAATAGGCCTATGATTAGACTATAGTTTACTACATTGCCTAGAAATAGGCCGAAATATTGATCCCCCGTATTTCTCCTCTCTGAAAATCTTCCCACTCCTGAAAGGGTAGGCAAAAATAACAGCTCAAGAGGAAGTGCAAGTCTCTCCAATTCTGCTCTTTCCCAATCTACATCCAGCATGTTGGCTGATAAAGCCCAGTAATACAATATGAAGGGCCATGTGAGAATCTCTGGTCATTTAAATATCTTAAGTTTTTTTTTTCTTTTCGCATTTGATATTGCCTATAGGGCGAAAAATAGTTGAGACCATGGCTGGCAAATGAGCTCCGTCACGTCACATACTGTACGCCTAAAATAACATTGTGAGACTGCGGGTGGGGGTGGGACAACAACAACTGTGGGCGCAGGCAGGAGCTGAATGAAGAAACCGGTCCTGTGTAGACCTCTACTGTGCACCATGATAGAGAAGCCTGTAACCGTAGAGCTGTTTACGACTGTGTCAGTGTGAAAAGTAGGGAATCAGTTAGGGAAACTGACCAATAACATTACATTACCATACTAACTAATACAACTCACATCGCAAGGCCCAGTACATCACAAGGGGAAAAGCTGCCTGCCATCCAGGACCTCTATACCAGGCGGTGTCAGGTTCTAAAAATTGTTGAAGACCCCAGCCACCCCAGTCATAGGCTGTTCTCTCTACTACCGCACGGCAAGCGGTGCCGGAGTGCCAAGTCTAGGACAACAAGGCTTCTCAACAGTTTTTACCCCCCAAGCCATAAGACTCCTGAACAGGTAATCAAATGGCTAATTTGCATTGTGTCCCCCGCAACCCCTCTTTTACGCTGCTGCTACTCTCTGTTTATCATATATGCCAAGTCACTTTAACCATATCTACATGTACATACTACCTCAATCAGCCCGACTAACATGTTTCTGTATGTATGTAGACTTGCTACTCTGTGTTCATCTTATATGCAATAGTCACTTTAACCATTTCTACTTGTACATACTACTTCAATCAGCCTGACTGACAGGTGTCTGTATATAGACTTGCTACTCTTATTTTCAAATGTATTTTTACTCTTGTTTTATACCTTTACTTAATTACTTACCCACACACACACACACACACACACACACACACACACACACACACACACACACACACACACACACACACACACACACACACACACACACACACACACACACACACACACACACACACACACACACACACACACACACACACACACACACACACACACACACACACACACACCTTTTTCCCCCGCACCATTGGTTAGAGCCTGTAAGTAAGCATTTCACTGTAAGGTCTACTACACCTTTGATTTGATTTGCATTGAAAAAACGTCAGAATATCAATATTAAATAACTTGGCCCAGAGGTTTCATCGTTTGATTCAGGTCTAGTGTGATTAATGCAAAAATAATAGCTAACGTTAGCCAACTTTTTGGCCAGCTCCCTCTATAACGGTTTATCAACTGGCGAAAGCTAGCCAAATTAATTTACTTCTGAAACGGGACAGAACAAACGCTACATAAACATTTCTGTACAAAGACCTGTTAGATAGTGGTATGAGGTGGCTAGTATTACTATCTGACAGATAACTAGAGGCTAGAGGTGACATGTCTGTGGTAGCTACTCGTTAGCGTAGCTTATTCATTCACCTCAGTCGAGAGGGGATGGAACATTAGCTAATGTTACATGTCAGTTACACTACGAGCTCAGCACTTGGGAATAAACGCTAGTTTAGTATCTTTTTCTGTTATGTTAAACAGCAGTTGCCTTGCCTAGCTATATCAGTCAATTAAATAGTAGCCAGTTTCTGCTCTGCTTGCTTTTACAACTCGGTGCAACACATACACACTGAACTATGCTTAACTCTCCCGTGCAATTAGGGTTAGAATCAGAGCAGGTGGTCAGTCCATTTCAAGTCTTCATTTCAAGTCTTCATGTGCTCCGATACCGTCTGCCCGATGGTAAGGTAGTGAACAGCTCGTGGCTGGTGTGTTCCTCAAGCTCTATTTTGTGTCGATGTCCTGGATGGGTGGGAGCATGGTCCCAGGGATGTACCGGTCCGTCTTCACCATCCGCTGGAGGGCCACGGTCCCAGGGATGTACCGGTCCGTCTTCACCACCTGCTGGAGGGCCACGGTCCCAGGGATGTACCGGTCTGTCTTCACCATCCGCTGGAGGGCCATGGTCCCAGTGATGTACCGGTCCGTCTTCACCATCCGCTGGAGGGCCACGGTCCCAGTGATGCACCTGTCCTTCTTCACCATCCGCTGGAGGGCCACGGTCCCAGTGATGCACCGGTCCGTCTTCACCACCTGCTGGAGGGCCACGGTCCCAGTGATGTACCGGTCCGTCTTCACCATCCGCTGGAGGGCCACGGTCCCAGTGATGCACCGGTCCGTCTTCACCATCCGCTGGAGTGCCACGGTCCCAGGGATGTACCGGTCCGTCTTCACCACCTGCTGGAGGACCACGTCCCAGGGATGTACCGGTCCGTCGTCACCACCTGCTGGAGGACCTTGCGGTCGTGGATGGAGTGATTCCTGTATCAGGCCATGATGCAACCGGTCAGGACTCTCTCAATGGTGCAGAGGTAATATTTGGAGAGGACCCGGGGTGGCATGCTGAATTTCTTCAATCGCCTTAGGAAGTAGGGACACTGTTGCCCCCTCTTGACAAGAGTGATGGTGATGTTCATCCATGTGAAGTCCTCAGTGATGTAGTCGCTGAAGAACTTAAAACTCGTGACTCTCTATTGCAGTCCCGTTGATGTGGATCGGGGCATGAATCGGGGCTCTGCTTCCTGAAGTCATCAATCAACTCCCTTTTGTTTTGCTGACATTGAGGGAGAGGTTGTTGTCATGACACCATAATTCCAGTTCACTTCCTCCCTATAGCCTGACTCGTCATTCTTGGTTATCAGGCCTACAACCGTGTTATCGGCAGCAAACTTGATGATGGAGTTGATGTGGTGCCCCTGTGTTAAGAGTCAGTCTGGAGGAGTTGTTGTTGCCAATCCTCACAGCCTGTGGTCTGCTCGTTGTTATCCTCATGTTGCTGCTTCCTTCCTGTCAGGATCCAGTTGCAAAGGAAGAGGGGGGTGAGGGGGGGGGGGGGTGCTTTCT